>NC_091299.1:17749257-17804257 GCF_038502225.1 Cherax quadricarinatus | reverse complement strand
ATAATATATATAATAATAATAATAATATATATAATATGTAATAATATGTATAATAATAATATATAATAATATATGTGTATGTATTGTTCTTCTTAATAATGTGTCAATATATGTGTGTGTATGTGTCATATGTAATGATGTGTATGTCTGTAATGTGTATGTGTGTTTGTAATGTAATGTAATGTGTGTGTGTGTATGTATGTGTGTAATGTGTGTGTGTGTGTGTGTAATGTGTATGTGTGTGTGTGTGTGTGTGTGTGTGTGTGTGTGTGTGTAATAATATAATATATGTAATATGTGTGTAATGTGTAATAATGTGTAATGTTGTGTGTATATGTATACAATGTATGTGTATGTGTGTGAATAATGTAATAATATGTAATATGTGAATAATAATGTGTGTAAGTAATAATATGTAATAATGCCTCATGTGTGTGTGTGTGTGTACTACTACTCCTAAGACTGCTGTTGTTACTCTTACAACCTCTGGGATTTATTGTTCACTGCTGTATCTCTGATCAACAGGAAAGTATTTTACCTAGTGTTGGCGTCCCAGGAAAGGAATGTAGCATGCTGATCCTCCTTCTTGACATTGTTTGGCCACCATATCAATAACATTCTTGTCATACTTCCTGCCGTATTAGTGGACTCTTAAGATGACTCGTCATTCTTGGAACCGTCGCATAATGCAGCTTCCCTAACAATGGCGTGAGGGAGGTGAATTCTAGAGTTAGTGAATGTTAGAGAATGTTGGACTAGGAGAATGTTGGGGGTAGGAGAATGTGTTGGAGAAGACTAGTGATGAGACTACATGCTGGGTTCTTGTAATTAACACAATTAGGTGCATCATCTGTGTCCTGCTACCCTACTCTAAATGATAGGTACATGAGCAGTGTACTGCTACCTTCTTCTAGTTCAGGGTCACTAACCCAGGGGAGCGTGCATCCTAGGGGGTGCGCACATCCTAGGGGGTGCGTACATCCTAGGGGGTGCGTGCATCCTAGGGGGTGCGAGATGGCATTTCCGGGAGTGCGACAGTCCTAATGAGAAGCAGAATTCCGCTTGTTTTACCATAAACAATTCTATTTGTTCAATTTATATTTGCATTTTATGCACCGAATTAAAAGCTTATTTTTTAGTTCAATTTGTTCACCGACAGTACTGTATTTGGTCCCTAGTGGCGCGGGAAAAAGAAAAGGTTGGGAACCTCTGATCTAGATGATACATAGTGGGAACATAAGCTGTGTCCTGGTACTCTAATCTGCATAGCACAGTGGGATCACCAGAAGTGGACAACTACACTAACCTATGTTAATTAAGCAGTGGAAACTAAATCCAGCTTGAGTGTTGTAGCACGTGTGCGTGTATATGTGTATGTGTGTGTTTGTATGTGTGTGTGTGTGTGTGTGTGTGTTTGGATGTGTGTGTTTGGATGTATGTGTTTGGATGTGTTGGTGGAGGAAGAGGACATGCAATGCGTGGAAGTAGGCCTTTGCGGGGTGTGTTGCAGGGTGGGGTTGGTTGGGGGAGGGAGGACGTGGGGGATGCATGTGCGTAGTTGAGCCTGCTCACCTTGGACTAGGTCGGTGAACTGGTTCACCAGTGCTCCGGGAAGTGTAGCTTGATATTACCAGAATTTCCCCCGGATTTTACTACCTGTGTTTTCAATGACTGGGGATGGGGAGGAGGGCTGGTACATCCCACGTTGGAACCCCACCGACCCACAGACCGAAGGATATCCCAGCTCTCCATGGTAGGTCTTGGCACTCCACCAGCCCACAGACCGAAGGATACCCCCGCTCTCCATGGGAGGTCTTGGAACCCCACCCACCCACCCACAGACCAATAGGCCGAAGGATATCCCATGGGAGGTCTTTTTACCTGTCCTATGGGATGCACGAGTGAATCCCTAGAAGGTATACCCTATGGGGATCTCTTACCTTCTAGTCTATTTTCCAGGAACTGGAGTGATACGTTGTAACAATAAAATGTCACAGTTGCATCTGTGTCCTTGTGCCTAACATTTTGTCGGCAATTCTGCCATTATTGCTACACATCTTTAAAATCAGGACTGTTCCTTCCGCTGCTGATTATGGCGACATTATTGTTATCGTCAAATTCCTTCTTTACTACCTGTTGTTCGGTCGTGAGGTGAAGAAAACTTCTCATTGCAGAGTCTGTAACTTCACTGCACTTGGCCATTCTTCCTCGAGTCTCGGATGCTTCTTCATCAGTAGTTTCACGCAACTTGATTCTCTGTCTGGTCCGGCCCTTCTCTTCGAGTACGCATGCATTTGCTGCACTCCAAAGTGGGCCTGATAGGTGTGATATTGTTGTGAAGGACTCTTTCTTTTAATTCCAGAAACCTAATATGAAAGTTGTCAAACACACACACACACACACACACACACACACACACACACACACACGCACACACACACACACACACACACACACACAAACACACACACGCACACACATACACACAGAGAGGAAGCAAGAGACTACATAAAAGGAACACTTCAGTCTGGAAGTCCCCAGGTGGCAATTTCAGTGATGTATAACCCACCACAGAACAGCAGGAGGCCAAGGCAAGAGTACGATGAGAGTAGGAGAGCGATGGTTGACACACTGGCTGAAGTGGCCAGAAGGGCTCATGAGAACTGGGCAAAGCTGCTGATTATGGGTGACTTCAAACACAAGAAAATTGACTGGGAGAACCTGGAGCCACATGGGGGCCCAGAAACGTGGAGGTGGTACTGGTAAACCTCATGTACCAACACGTAAGGGACACTACCAGAGAGAGAGAGAGAGAGAGAGAGAGAGAGAGAGAGGAGAGGATGAACCAGCAAAACTGGACCTAGTATTCACTTTGAGTAGTGCAGATATTGAGGACATCACATGTGAAAGACCCCTCGGGACCAGTGACCACGTGGTTCTGAGCTTCGAATACATAGAAGAGCTACAAATGGAAGGGGAAGCAGGAAGGGCAGGATGAATAAAGCCAAACTACAAGAAAGGGGACTACACAGGCATGAAGAATTTCCTGAACGGAGTTCAGTGGGACAGAGAACTGGCAGGGAAGTCAGTAAATGAGATGATGGAATATGTGACAACTATATGCAAGGAAACTGGGGAGAGGTTTGTACCCAAGGGTAACAGAAATAATGAGAAAGCCAGGATGAACCCTGGGTTCACCCAAAGGTGTAGAGAGGCCAAAACCAAGTGCGCAGGAGAATGGAAGAAGTATTGAAGGTGAACGACCCAGGAGAATAAGGAGAGCAGTCGTAGAGCCAGAAATGAATATGCACAGGTAAGAAGGGGGGCCCAACGACAATACGAAAATGACATAGCAGCGAAAGCCAGATCTGGCCCGAAGCTGTTGTATAGCCACATCAGGAGGAAAACAACAGTCAAGGACCAGGTAATCAGGATGAGAAAGGAAGGAGGGAAGATCACAAGAAACGACCGAGAAGTATGTGAGGAGCTCAACATGAGATTCAAAGAAGTGTTCACAGAGGAGACAGAAGGGACTCCAGAAAGACAGAGGTGGGGTACACCATCAAGTGTTGAGAATAATACATACAACCGAGGAAGAAGTGAAGCTGCTAAACGAGCTTGATACCTCAAAGGCGATGGGGCCAGATAACATCTCTCCATGGGTCCTGAGAGAGGCAGCAGAGGCGCTATGTATACCAATAACAACAATCTTCGACATATGGATCGAAACACGGACATTACCTGAGGTATGGAAGAGAGCAAATTTAGTCCCAGTTTTTTAAAAAAGGAGACAGACACGAAGCATTAAACTACAGACCAGTGTCACTGATACGTATAGTATACAAAGTCATGGAGATAATCAGAAGAGTCGTTGATCACCTAGAAAGGAATGAGCTTATCAACAGCAACCAACACGGTTTCAGGAATGGGTTCTATGACAAGGCGACAGTAGTAAGACAAGAGAGAGAGAGAGAGAGAGAGAGAGAGAGAGAGAGAGAGAGAGAGAGAGAGAGAGAGAGAGAGAGGAGGGTGGATAGACTGCGTTTTTTGGACTGTAAGAAGGCCTTCGACACAGTTCCTCACAAGAGATTAGTGCAAAAGCTGGAGGACCAGACAGGTAAAACAAGGAAGGCACTGCAATGGATCAAGGAATACCTGTCAGGAAGACATCAGAGAGTCACGGTACGTGACGAGGTGTCAGAGTTGGCGCCTGTGACGAGCGGGTTCCACAGGGGTCAATCCTAGGACGGGTGCTGTTTCTGGTATATGTGAACGACATGTTGGAAGGAATAGACTCAGAAGTGTCCCTGGTTGCAGATGATGTAGAGTTGATGAGAAGAATTCAGTCGGATGAGAACCAGGCAGAACTACAAAGGGATCTGGACAGGCTGCAGGCCTGGTCCAGGATAGTGGTACAACTCCACCAAGTGCAGTCATGAAGATTGGGGAAGGGCAAAGAAGACCGCAGACGGAGTACAATCTAGGGAATTAGAGACTACAAACCTCACTCAAGGAAAAGGATCTTTGGGTGAGTATAACACCAGACACATCTCCTGAGGCGCACATCAACCAAGTAACTGCTGCTGCATATGAGCGCCTAGCAAACCTAAGAATAACATTCCGACATTTCAGTAAGGAATTGCTCATGACCCTGCACGCCGTGTACGTTAAACCCATATTGATTTATGCAACACCAGTTTGGAACCCACACCTAGCCAAGCACGTAAGGAAATTAGACAAAGTGCAAAGGTTTGCAACAAGACTAGTCCCGGAGCTAAGGGGTATGCATGTCCTACGAAGAGATGTTAAAGGAAATCGACCTAAAGACACTGGAGGACAGGAGAGAGAGGGAATATTTGATAACACCATTTAAAATACTGAGAGGAATCGACAAGGTGGACAGAGACAGGATGTTCCAGAGATGGGACACAACAGCAAGGGGTCACAGTTGGAAGTTGAAGGCTCAGATGAATCACAGGGATGTTCGGAAGTATTTCTTCAGTTACAAAGTTGTCAGGAAGTGGAATCGTCTGGTAAGTGATGTAGTGGAGGCAGGAGGCATAGCTTTAAGAAGAGATACGATAAAGCTCATGGAGCAGAAAGAGTGACCTAGTAGCCACCAGTGAAGAGGGGGCCCAGGAGCTGTGAATCGACCCCTGCAAGCACAATTAGGTGAGTACACACACACACACACACACATACCTACTCTAGAGAGTATTAAGCTGATGCGTTATTGTGGTGATATGGTCTCTGCTGCTCCCTAACTCGATGTCCTCAAGTGAGGTTTACAACGTCCGTTGCTGAGTAAGACTTAGACACCAAATACCAACAAATGTGAAATAAGAGACAGGCGAAACATTAAGAAGTTTTAATAAGGAAACGTTTCGCCACGTGCGGCGTCTTCAGTCCAGGACTAAATAATTTGAAAAAAAAAAAAATGGTTTGGAAATCGACATGCTAATAAATAAGATACTTGTACAACACTTGGGTGTCTTTATTCCGGAAACGTTTCGCTAGCCAGTGGCTTCTTCAGTTAACTGCAGAGAAACAGTGGACAATGAGTAGGACTTTGAGGGAATCAGTCCTCTCCCAGGAGTGGATGTATTCAATCTATCAATCTTGATGGACTAGAGAAATCATTCGTGGCGGAACGTGTCTTATTTCACTCTTCTTCCCTGTTTATACAGTCAGTTTCCTGTCTTCTTTCCACTCCCTCAGATTACATGACCTTGCACTATATTTACGTTTCAGTAATCACTAGTCTGGCCAAGTCTGCAGTTTATCCAGATTCTATTATATAGCCTTTATCTGTGTTTCCCAGGTTATATTCTCCCCAATCGAAGGGTACACAAGACTGGTATATCTACTGGTATATCGTCCGTATATACCAAGAAAAGTACTCTCCGAATATATATATATATATATATATATATATATATATATATATATATATATATATATATATATATATATATATATATATATATATATATATATATATGTCGTGCCGAATAGGCAGAACTTGCGATCTTGGCTTAAATAGCAACCTTGATCTTGCCATATAAGACAAGTGAAAATTTGTGTATGCAATAATTTCGCCAAAATCATTCTGAACCTAACGAAAAAAATATATTTCACTGTGTTTGTTTAGTATTAAATTACTGTAAACAAATCTAAAATATATTTAGTTGGGTTAGGCTAAAATAAATTGCTCTTGTTATAATTAGGTTAGGTAAGTTTTCTAAGATTCTTTTGGTGCAAAATTAAAATTTTTTACATTAACATTAATGAAAAAAATATATCTTTAAATGTATAAAAGAAAATTTCTGAAAGGACTTAATTTTAAATGAGTTCTTGTTAATTGACCAGTTTTACACATTCGGCACGACATATATATATATATATATATATATATATATATATATATATATATATATATATATATATATATATATATATATATATATATATATATATATATATATACATATATATATATATATATATATATATATATATATATATATATATATATATATATATATATATATATATATATATATATATATATATATACATACAGCGAGAGAGAGAGAGAGAGAGAGAGAGAGAGAGAGAGAGAGAGAGAGAGAGAGAGAGACAGACAGAGAGAGAGAGGTTTTAAAGATTAATTTCAATGAGCAGTTTTTATCATTTAGCTTCATTATTCATTTCGGATGTTTAGGTTAAGTGTTTTTCATGTTTGGTTGGGTGTTTGTGGCAAGTCTCTGAGTGGTAGTAGGTCCGGGCGGTGTCCTTGTCAAGGTCAACCAAGAACAATGTGGTCTCTGTTGCTCTTGTTCGTCTTTGTTGTGTTCTTGCTTTGCATATATTACTGTGCTGTATAGGTCTATGTGACACTTTCCACTTTTTTTACCCTTTAGGAGGCCTAGTTGATTTTTTTTTTTTTTGTTTTGGTCTTCAGGGGATAGAAGGGATGGAGGATATTGATGCTTCTGGTGTTTAAATATTCAAAGGTTTAATGATTTAGAGATTTAAGGTTAAATGTTTAATGTTACTTTGTTTTATATTTGTAAAGGTTGGAAAGGTTTTAATGTTAAATTTTTAAGTGTTTAAAAATTTCGACTTTTAAAAGTTTAGGTTTTGGTTTTTTATGTTGTTGCTGCTGCTGCGGTGCTGTTATTGCTACGTTGGTTGTGGTTGTAACTGTGGTTGTGGCGGCTCTGGCTGTTGTTGTTGTTGTTGCTGTTGTTGTTGCTGCTGCTGTTGTTATTGTTGCTGTTGTTGTTGCTATTGCCGTTGTTGTTGTTGTTGCTGCTGCTGTTGTTGTTGCTGTTGTTGTTGCTATTGCCGTTGTTGTTGTTGTTGTTGCTGCTGTTGTTGCTGCTACGGTTATTGTTGTTGTTGTTGCTGCTGCTGCTGTTATTGTTGTTATTGCTGGCTGCTGTTATCATTATTTCTGCTTCCGCTGCTGTTATTGGTATTGTTGCTGGCTGCTGTTGCTGTTGTTGTTGCTGCTGCTGTTACTGCTGTTGCTGCTATTGTTATTATTATTGTTGCTGCTGCTTTTATTGCTGTTGTTGCTGCATTTGTTGTTGTTTTTCTAGATGCTTCATCCCTTTAAGATAGGGACGGGGACGGGGACGGGGACGGGGACGGGGGGTTACATTACCTTCTCGAAGGGGGGTTCTTGACCCCGAGGACTGTGACCTCTCGACCCTCTCCTGAAGGACAATACACTCTTCTCTCCATTTGTCCCTATCAGTGGGGAACAATTTTCCCGCTTGGGAAATCCAACTCCCAGGTTGAGGGTAAATGGGGACCATTGACAGTGGACCACCGATGTTCACTGTAATGTTATGAAAGGGACCTTTGATGTTCAGAATGTTATTAAAGGAACCACTGATGTTCAGAATGTTGTTAAATGGACGACTGATGTTCAGAATGTTACTAAATGGACGACTGATGTTCAGAATGTTATTAAATGGACCACTGATGTTCAGAATGTTATTAAATGGACCACTATGTTCAGAATGTTATTAAATGGACCACTGATGTTCAGAATGTTATTAAATGGACCACTGATATTCAGAATGTTATTAATTGGACCACTGATGTTCAGAATGTTATTAATGGACCACTATGTTCGGAATGTTATTAATGGACCACTATGTTCAGAATGTTATTAAATGGACCACTGTTGTTCAGAATGTAATTAAAGGAGCCACTGATACTCAGAATGTTATTAAAGGGACCACTGGTGTTCAGAATATTATTAAATGGACCACTGATATTAAGCATAATGTTCTTATCTTCATAAAGCGTTTTCTCAGTGTGTTCTCTCAGAATCCACTGTGACACGTACAACTTACAGCCGCTAGGAGGCTGTAGCCACATGCTGGTCAGAACTCTGTCTTCCTCACCGAGAGTCCCAGCAGTGAAGGCGGTGACTCTCGAGTGAAAACTTAGTTATTGCACCGACTTAGATTTTGATTTTTGATATTTTATTTTCTAAACGCTAACTCCGCTACTCCTCCCTACCCTACCCCTCCCCCCTCTCCCCAAATTACACACGCAGCAGAGCAGGTTTGTATCACAGCAGCTGTAGCAGCAGAGACAGCTCTTTATGACCTATGGGGAGGAGTTTAACACTTGCTTTATTTGGTATAATAATGTGTCGGCTGTTGCTGTGATAGCAGTTGTGTTGTTGCTGCTGTTGTTGTGATAGCAGCTGCTCTGGTGTTGCTGTGATAGCAGTTGTGTTGTTGCTGTTGTTGCTGTGACAGCAGTTCTGTTGCTGCTGCCGCTAGTGTTGCTACTGTTATTGCTATGGCTGGTTTTGCTACTGTTACTACTGCTACTGGTGTTGCTACTGTTAGTACTATGCCTGGTGTTGCTACTGTTACTGCTGCTTGTGTTTCTGTTGTTGTTTGTGCGTCTGCTGGTTTT
Organism: Cherax quadricarinatus; assembly: GCF_038502225.1. Classification (NCBI taxonomy): domain Eukaryota; kingdom Metazoa; phylum Arthropoda; class Malacostraca; order Decapoda; family Parastacidae; genus Cherax; species Cherax quadricarinatus. Next base: position 17,795,308 of record NC_091299.1, on the reverse strand, counting down.
GTTACTGCTACTACTGTTGTTGGTGGCATTTGCTGTTGCTGCTGCTGGTATTGCTGCTACTGCTGCTGCTAGTGTTGTTACTGCCGCTGCTAGTGTTGTTACTGCCGCTGCTAGTGTTGTTGCTACTGCTGCTAGTGTTGTTGATGGTGGTGGCGTTTATGCTGCTGCTATTCTTGTTGCTGCTGCTGCTATTGTTGTTACTGCTGCTGCTAGTATTGCTGCTGCTGCTAGTATTGCTGCTGCTGCTAGTGTTGCTGCTTGTGGCGGTGGCGTTGTTGTTGGTGCTGCTGCTGCTAGTGTTGTTTCTGGTGGTGGTAGTGGTGTTGCTGCTGGTGGTGGTGGTGTTGTTGCTACTGCTGCTAATGTTGCTGCTCCTGCTAGTGTTGTTGCTTGTGGCGGTGGTGGTGTTGTTGGTGTTGCTGCTTCTAGTGTTGTTTCTGGTGGTGGTGGTGTTGTTGCTACTGCTGCTAGTGTTGGTACCGCTGCTGCTAATATTGTTGTTGCTGCTGCTGGTAGTGGTGCATTTTTTATGCTGCTGCTGCTAGTGTTGTTGCTGCTGCTGCTGCTAGTGTTGTTGCTGCTGTTATTGTTGTTGCTGGTAGTAGTGGTGTTGTTGCTGTTGCTGCTGGTGTTGTTGCTGCTGCTCCTGGTGTTGCTGTTGCTGTTCCTGCTGTTGTTGTTGCTGCTGGTGTTGTTGTTGCTGCTAGTGGTGTTGTTGCTGCTGCTGGTGTTGTTGTTGCTGCTACTGGTGTTCTTGCTGCTGCTGCTAGTGTTGTTGCTGCTGCTGCTAGTGTTGTTGCTGCTGCTGCTAGTGTAATTGTTGCTGCTGTTAGTGCTGTTGCTGCTGCTGTTAGTGCTGTTGCTGCTGCTGCTGCTATTGATGTTGCTGGTGGTAGTGGTGTTGTTGCTACTGCTGGTGTTACTGTTGTTGCTGCTGGTGTTGTTGTTGTTGCTGGTGTTGTTGTTGTTAGTGGTGGTGGTGGTGGTGGTGGTGGTGGTGGTGGTGGTGGTGGTGGTGGCGGTGGTGGTGGTGGTGGGGGTGGTGGTGTTGCTGCCGCTGCTCCTGGTGTTGTTGCTGCTGTTCCTGGTGTAGTTCTTGCTGTTCCAGGCGTTGTTGCTGCTCCTGGTGGTGTTGTTGGAGTTCCTGGTGTTGTTGTTGCTGTTCCTGGTGTTGTTGCTGCTGCTCCCGGTGTTCCTGTTGCTACACCTGGTGTTGTTCTTGCTGCTGTTGCTGCACTTGGTGTTGTTGCTGTTTCTGGTGTTGTTGTTGCTGCTCCTGGGGTTGTGGTTGCTGCTCCTGGTGTTGTTATTGCTGTTCCTGGTGTTGTTGTTGCTGCTGCCCCTGATGTTGCTGCTCCTGGTGTTGTTGTTGCTGTTCCTGGTGTTGTTGTTGCTGTTCCTGGTGTTGTTGTTGCTGTTCCTGGTGTTGTTGTTGCTGCTCCTGGTGTTACTGTTGCTACTCCTTGTGTTGTTGCTGCTGCTCCTGGTGTTGTTGTTGCTGCTCCTGGTGTTGTTGCTGTTCCTGGTGTTGTTGTTGCAGCTCCTGGTATTGTTGCTGCTCATGGTGTTGCTGTTGCTACTCCTGGTGTTGTTGCTGCTGCTCCTGGTGTTGTTGTTGCTGTTCCTGGTGTTGTTGTTGCTGCTCCTGGTGTTGTTGTCGCTGTTCCTGGTGTTACTGTTGCTACTCCTTGTGTTGTTGCTGCTGTTCCTGGTGTTGTTGTTGCTGCTCCTGGTGTTGTTGCTGCTCCTGGTGTTGTTGCTCTTCGTGGTGTTGTTGTTGCTGCTCCTGGTGTTGTTGTTGCTCCTGGTGTTGTTGTTGCTGTTCCTGGTGTTATTGTTGCTGCTCCTGGTGTTGTTGTTGCTGTTACTGGTGTTGTTGTTGCTGCTCCTGGTGTTGTTGTTGCTGCTCCTGGTGTTGTTGTTGCTGTTCCTGGTGTTGTTGCTGCTGCTCCTGGTGTTGTTGCTGCTGGTCCTGTTGTTGTTGTTTCTGCTCCTGGTGTTGCACTTGCTGTTACTGGTGTTGTTGTTGCTGCTCCTGGTGTTGTTGTTGCTGTTCCTGGTGTTGTTGTTGCTGCTCCTGGTGTTGCTGTTGCTGCTCCTGGAATTGCTGTTGCTACTCCTTGTGTTGTTGCAGCTGCTCCTGGTGTTGTTGTTGCTGCCCCTGGTGTTGTTGTTGCTGTTCCTGGTTTTGTTGTTGCTGCTCCTGGTGTTGTTACTTCTGGTCCTAGTGTTGTTGTTGCTGTTCCTGGTGTTGTTGTTGCTGTTACTGGTGTTGTTGCTGCTCCTGGTGTTGCTGTTGCTACTCCTGGTGTTGTTGCTGCTGCTCCTGGTGTTGTTGCTGCTGGTCCTGTTGTTGTTGTTTCTGCTCCTGGTGTTGTACTTGCTGTTACTGGTGTTGTTGTTGCTGCTCCTGGTGTTGTTGTTGCTGTTCCTGGTGTTGTTGTTGCTGCTCCTGGTGTTGCTGTTGCTGCTCCTGGAATTGCTGTTGCTACTCCTTGTGTTGTTGCAGCTGCTCCTGGTGTTGTTGTTGCTGCCCCTGGTGTTGTTGTTGCTGTTCCTGGTTTTGTTGTTGCTGCTCCTGGTGTTGTTACTTCTGGTCCTAGTGTTGTTGTTGCTGTTCCTGGTGTTGTTGTTGCTGTTACTGGTGTTGTTGCTGCTCCTGGTGTTGCTGTTGCTACTCCTGGTGTTGTTGCTGCTGCTCCTGGTGTTGTTGCTGCTGCTCCTGGTGTTGTTGTTACTGTTCCTGGTGTTGTTGCTGCTCCTGGTGTTGCTGTTGCTACTCCTGGTGTTGTTGGTGCTGCTCCTGGTGTTGTTGGTGCTGCTCCTGGTGTTGTTGTTGCTGTTCCTGGTGTTGTTGTTGCTGCTCCTGGTGTTGTTGCTGCTGGTCCTAGTGTTGTTGTTGCTGCTTCTGGTGTTGTTGTTGCTGTTACTGGTGTTGTTTTTGCTGTTCCTGGTGTTGTTGTTGCTGCTCGTGGTGTTGTTCTTGCTGTTACTGGTGTTGTTGTTGCTGCTCCTGGTGTTGTTGTTGCTGTTACTGGTGTTGTTGTTGCTGCTCCTGATGTTGTTGTTGCTGTTACTGGTGTTGTTGTTGCTGCTCGTGGTGTTGTTCTTGCTGTTACTGGTGTTGTTGTTGCTGCTCCTGGTGTTGTTGTTGCTGTTACTGGTGTTGTTGTTGCTGCTCCTGGTGTTGTTGTTGCTGTTACTGGTGTTGTTGTTGCTGCTCCTGGTGTTGTTGTTGCTGTTACTGGTGTTGTTGTTGCTGCTCCTGGTGTTGTTGTTGCTGCTCCTGGTGTTGTTGTTGCTGCTCCTGGTGTTGTTGTTGCTGCTCCTGCTGTTGTTGTTGCTGCTCCTGGTGTTGTTGTTGCTGCTCCTGGTGTTGTTGTTGCTGCTCCTGGTGTTGTTGTTGCTGCTCCTGGTGTTGTTGTTGCTACTTCTTGTGTTGTTGCAGCTGCTCCTGGTGTTGCTGTTGCTGCTCCTGGCGTTGTTGTTGCTGTTCCTGGTGTTGTTGCTGATCCTGGTGTTCTTGCTGCTCCTGGTGTTGTTGTTGCTGTTCCTGGTGTTGTTGCTGATCCTGGTGTTCTTGCTGCTCCTGGTGTTGCTGTTGCTACTCCTGGTGTTCTTGCTGCTGCTCCTGGTGTTGTTGCTGCAGCTCCTGGTGTTGTTGTTGCTGTTCCTGTTGTTGTTGTTGCTGATCCTGGCGTTGTTGTTGCTGTTCCTGGTGTTGCTGTTGCTGCTCCTGTTGTTGTTGCTGTTACTGGTGTTGTTGCTGTTCCTGGTGTTGTTGTTGCTGCTCCTGGTTTTGTTGTTGCTGTTCCTGGTGGTGTTGTTGCTGCTCCTGGTGTTGTTGTTGCTGTTCCTAGTGTTGTTGCTGTTCCTGCTGTTGTTGTTGTTGTTGCTGCTGCTGCTGCTGGTGTTATTGTTGCTGCTCCTGGTGTTGTTGGTGCTTTTTCTGGTGTTGTTGCTGCTCCTGGTGTTGTTGTTGCTGTTCCTTGTGTTGTTGCTGCTCCTGGTGTTGCTGTTGCTACTCTTGGTGTTGTTGCTGCTGCTCCTGATGTTGTTGGTGCTGCTTCTGGTGTTGTTGTTGCTGCTTCTGGTGTTGTTGTTGCTGCTGGTGCCGTTTTTGCTGCTGCTGGTGTTGTTCTTGCTGCTGGTGGTGCTAGTTGCTGATGCTAGTGTTGTTGCTGCTGCTCCTGATGTTGTTGGTGCTGCTTCTGGTGTTGTTGTTGCTGCTTCTGGTGTTGTTGTTGCTGCTGGTGCCGTTTTTGCTGCTGCTGGTGTTGTTGTTGCTGCTGGTGGTGCTAGTTGCTGATGCTAGTGTTGTTGTTGCTGCTCCTTGTGCTGTTGTTGTTGCTGCTGGTGGTGTTGTTGTTGCTGCTTCTGGTGTTGTTGTTGCTCCTTGTGTTGTTGTTGCTGCTGCTGATGTTGTTGCTGCTGCTGGTGTTGTTGCTGCTGCTGGTGTTGCTGTTGCTGCTGCTGATGTTGTTGCCGCTGCTGGTGTTGTTGCTGCTGCTGGTGTTGCTGTTGCTGCTGCTGGTGTTGTTGTTGCTGCTGCTGGTGTTGTTGTTGCTGCTGCTGATGTTGTTGCTGCTTCTGGTGTTGTTGCTCCTTGTGTTGTTGTTGCTGCTGCTGATGTTGTTGCTGCTGCTGGTGTTGCTGTTGGTGCTGCTGGTATTGTTGTTTCTGCTCCTGGTGTTGTTATTGCTATTCCTGGTGTTATTGTTGCTGTTCCTGGTGTTGTTGTTGCTGCTGCTGGTGTTGTTGTTGCTGCTGCTGGTGTTGTTGTTGCTGCTGCTTCTGGTGTTGTTGTTGCTGCAACTGCTGGTGCTGTTGTTGCTGCTCCTGGTGTTGCTGTTGCTGCTGCTGCTGGTGTTGTTGTTGCTGCTCCTGGTGTTGTTGTTACTGCTGCTGGTGTTGTTGCTGCTGCTGGTGTTGTTGCTGCTGCTCCTGGTCTTGTTGTTGCTTGTGTTGCTGCTGCTGCTGCTGTTGTTGTTTCTGCTGCTGGTGCTGTTGCTGCTGCTGGTGTTGTTGTTGTTGTTGTTGTTGTTGTTGTTGTTGTTGTTGTTGTTGTTGTTGTTGTTGCTGCTGCTGCTCCTGGTGTTGTTGTTGCTGCTCCTAGTGTTGTTGTTGCTGCTGGTGTTGTTGTTGCTGCTGCTCCTGGTGTTGTTGTTGCTGCTCCTGGTGTTGTTGTTGCTGCTCCTAGTGTTGTTGTTGCTGCTGGTGTTGTTGTTGCTGCTGCTCCTGGTGTTGTTGCTGCTGCTCCTGGTGTTGTTGTTGCTGCTCCTGGTGTTGTTGTTGCTGCTCCTGGTGTTGTTGTTGCTGCTCCTAGTGTTGTTGTTGCTGCTGGTGTTGTTGTTGCTGCTGCTCCTGGTGTTGTTGTTGCTGCTCCTGGTGTTGTTGTTGCTGCTCCTAGTGTTGTTGTTGCTGCTGGTGTTGTTGTTGCTGCTGCTCCTGGTGTTGTTGCTGCTGCTCCTGGTGTTGTTGTTGCCGCTCTTGGTTTCGTTATTGCTGCTGCTCTTGGTGTTGTTGCTGCTGGTGCTGTTGTTGCTGCTGGTGCTGTTGTTGCTGCTGCTGCTTCTGGTGCTGCTAATGTGGTGCTATTGTTATTGTAGTTGTTGTTGTTGGTTGGGCTGCTGAATTTCTGGTGTCAGCAACTTTACTGCGAGTCATGCCACAAACTTCCCATGACTGGAATTCCTGCCATGACGGAAAATTTGTCATGCCCAGCATCCCAATCATGCTAAACATTCTCGCCATGCCAACAATTCGTATCATGCCCCGCTTTCTTGTCAAGGACTGAATGGACCCGAATGGAAATAAGTCACTGACTTTTTTGGGTTATCCCAGGTTCTCTACACATATGCTGCTATGTATGATAATCTATGTAACTGTATTTTTGTATACCTGAATAAAATTACACCGTAGAAACATTACTATCACGCTCAACCGTTCAAATCACACACAACATTCTTAGCATGTCCAGTATTCTTATCATACTCAGCCTACCTCCAGTCATGACTATCATGCACAGCGTTCCTCTCATGCACAACATTCCTATCACAGCAAGCGTTCCCAACAAAACCAACATTCAAATCATGTTCAACATTCGTGTGATGCCCGACACACATAGACACATATGTGAATGTGTGGCAATATGTACACACACACGTGCACACACACACACATGTACACTCACACACACACTTTGTATATGTACACTTACATCAAAGGGAAGGAGAGGTGGATGAGAGGAGGAAATGAGGAAGTGAGGGCAGAGGAATAAGAGGAGAGAAATGAGGGGAGACATGTGAGGGGAGAGGAGGGAGGAGAGATGAGTGAGGGGAGAGGAATGAGGCAGTGGGGGCGAGAGAGAGGGGTTGAGAGAGGGGATCTAGGGAGGGGGTTGAGAGAGGAAGGTTGAGAGAGAGGGTTGAGGGAGGGGGTTGAGGGGGGGTTGAAGGGGAATAAGAGAGGGGGAGTCTTGGAGTACCAAGGTAGATGTCTCGACCTTGAGTGAGAGACCACTCCCCCCTCCCGTCCCCCATCCTCTCTCCCCCTCTGTCAGGAGCACTGGGTAACGCTCTTGGGCGCACGCACATGAGGCTCCATCAGGGTCGACCATAGAAGAATTGAAGAATTCAACCCTATGTATCCTGCTGAATCGTGTTGTTGGTTCCTGTTATATCCTGTTAGTTTCTTTTGAATCATGTTGGTTCCTGATGAATCTTGTTGGATTCAACAGGAACCAACAGTATTCAGCAAGAACCAACAGAATTCACTAGGATTCAACAGAATTCACCAGCAGCTGTTGAGTCCTGTTCAGTCTTATTGAATCTTGCTCATTCCTGTTCCCTGTTCAATCTTGTTTAGTCTTGTTAAATCTTGTTCATTCCTGTTCTCTATTCAATCTTGTTGAGTCTTGTTCAATGTGGGGTGATCAAGGTTTTAATATGAAACGTCCTGGTGTTTACATTTTACGTCTGATTTCAATGAATGAAATTACCGACAGCCTCTTGGCTGTCTTCAAGAGGATGGTCAACCAGTTTCTCTAGTCAGGGCCTGATCAGCCGGGCTCTGGTGTATACATTGGATTGCGAGCAGCGGACTCCAGCAGCCTAACTGATTAGGCCAGCAACCAGGAGGCCTGGTTTGGGACTGGGCTACGGAGGCGGTGACCGCCAGAAACGACTACAGGTAACCTACAGGCCAGTAACTGTCTCACAAATATCACTCGAGAAAGAAAAAAGTTAAGGCTCAAATATAACTCGGCATTTTAATGTATATATTGTTTCAAGTGTTATGCCTTTGGTCATAACAACAATAAATGCAGTACTCAAGGGCAGATTTGTAGCATTTGCTCTGGCCAACATTCGTATAGAGATTGTACCAACAAAAATACACCTAAATGTGTCCTCTGCAATGGAAAACATCATGCTGTTTCTGCTATTTGTTCTGAAAGGAAAAAGGAAATGCAGAAAATTCTTAAAGCCAAGAAACTGTCCACTGCTAAGAAGACCACTCCCCAGGCACCGCCAACGATGTCCCAAACTTCCTTCCCAGCTCTGCCTGGATCACGTGGGACTCCTCAGGTCTCTACCAATGGTTCCAATGTTTGGAATTCTGCCCCTCTTGGAGCGCCCCAATCTAACCCTCACTTACACCATACACAAACGCAACAACAAGGTTCAGTATCATCTTCTATGTCTCAGGTATCCACAGCCGGGGATATGACGAGAGCACAACTAATGTACATGATGGCCAAAGACATAGCAGGTGGTGACATTCAACTCTGCTCTCAGGTTTTAAATGGTCTGTTAATGGCTAATGGGATCACTCCCATCACTATCCCAGAAAATGTGAAGGCCATTATGACCCAGCCTTCTCATAACAAGAAGTATGTTCCCTACTCTGCATCTAAAAATAAGCCTAAGTCATCCCTGGCTCAGGGATCGCCCACCTCACAAACCCAGGTTGTCAACTCCCCTCAACCCGATAAGTCAACACCTGAACATAACAATGCCCCAGAAAGTGGTGCCTACTCTCCCGCTATTGAAGCTGATCATGTTGAACAGGAACTTTCCCAGGGTGACTCGCCTTGCCTGCCTACTTTTCCCTTGGAGCCTCCACAGTCTCCCATTAACTCTCACGAGCCTCTGCTTCCTGTAACAGGGAATAACACACCTCAGTTTTCTGATGATGACTCTACCGATTCTAATGAGTCTGTTAATATTACTACCTCTAGTGAAGATGATGGCATTCTTAATACACAAGCACCTACGCAAAAGTTCCCTCCTCCCCTTGACGAGTCCAGCAGGGATAGTGTTGATACAACACGTGACATTACTTGCAGACGTTCAGACCGCAGTACACGAGCGAAGAACAAGAAATAATGGGGATTACAATTTTCCAACTTAATGTTCAACATTTCTTTAATAACCGTTACCTTCTTGAGGTTGAACTACATAATTACAATCCCGATGTTATACTTCTGAACGAGACTGCTGCAAGAGTTGATCAATATATTAAATTACGTGGTTACTCTACTGTGGAGAAATCGAGAGGACCCTTTAGTGGTGTAGCCATCTTAGTAAAATTAGGCTATACATTTAAAAATATTCATGTTGATGAAGATAACATTCTTGCAATAGAACTAACAACGTCTCATGGACAACTAGCGATAGTAACTGGATATTTTCCCCCGAGACAACAATATATAGGGTCAATTCCTCTACATAGGATATTAAGTAGGAATATTCCAACAATTCTAGCTGGAGATTTTAATGCTCATCACCCTGCCCTCTTCAACTGTGGAGCTGGTATTCCACTGGGTGACTTAAAAGGAAAACAACTCTTTAATATCATGACAGCTAGAAACTTGTCATTTCAAGGCCCATTCTTCAAATCGTACATTGGACCTCATCCAGGAACACCAGATATTGTACTGACAAACAGAGAATGTGACATCTTTCACTGTCGTATATCTCCTGGTGGAAATGTAGGATCTGACCATATCCCTGTTATAATACAACTACAAACTTCTCCATTTAGAATACCTGTAACTCCTAAACCCAATCTTAACACCCTAGGATTTGACCCCTTCAGGGCATATCTGGGTGATGATGAAATTGTGTCATTGGAAAATCTACCTTCCAGTGCAATTGATGATGCAATCAGGTCCCTGCATAATCGAATAATTGAAGCAACTAATGCAACTTGTCAATTAGCTTCCACAAAGATATACCAACAATATAAACCTATTAGGGAAATTAGAGACAATTTGAGAAATTATCAAGCAGAATGTCGAAGGCATCTTCAAACGCGACAACCACCAGCAGCTACACTGCACCGATTAAGGCAAGAATTAATTACTATGATCAGTCATCACAAACGGGACATATGGAAACTTCTAGTTCTTCAAGCGAATCAATATAAACGTGAACCAGCAAAATTTTGGAGTAAGATCCGACAACTTTTAGGGGCAAAGCACAAGGCTCCTAACTACCTAGTTCATACCTTCACTGATGAGGATGAGGAAGATGTTGAAATTAAACTTGACGATTCACAGGACCAGGCTAATTTGATGGGTGATGTATGGAAGAAAATTCTCTCCCATAATAACAGTCGTCAATTTAACAATAATCATTATCAGTTAGTAAATGAATGGAGAGATGAGAACTTGGATGATCTGCAACCACTACCTTGCATCGATACTTCAACTCTTGAAGATACCCACCCGCTTACTAGACCTATTACATTACTAGAGATAAGTCAGGTTATTGGAAGAATGAGAAATAGAGCCCCTGGCCTCTCTGGAATAACAATGAAACAAATAAAGTACCTACCTAGAAATTGTAAACAGTCTTTAGTCAATATCTTTAATGCCATCTTGGCCTCAGGACATTTTCCAGTTGTTTTTAAGACTGCTAGGATGATCTTTCTTGGTAAGCCCAATAAAGACATCCACCAACATGGGAACTATAGACCTATATCTTTACTTGAAGTCACTGGGAAAGTTCTTGAGAAGGTCATTTCCAACAGATTGAACTACTATATGGAGTTTAATCACTTGTTTACTGAAAAACAATTTGGCTTTAGAACACATAGAGGTACCAATCATGCAATAAATGTTATTTTCGATACTGTAGCAAGTCTAAAACATCAGGGCAATCTTGCCTTAATTGCCACCAGAGATGTTCATAAAGCTTTTGATAGCTTATGGCATGATGGTCTTATATACAAACTCATTGACCTACCAGACCATAACTGGACTTTTCTCAGATTAATATATTATTTCTTAACTCAAAGAAAAATCATTCCCACCTTTCATGGCAGGTCGACAGAGCCTTTTATACCGACAGCTGGTGTCCCACAAGGTTCTTGTCTCAGTCCACTCTTGTTCAACATTTATGTGAATGACCTTCCTCAACCAGAGTTTAATGACACAATTGTGACACAGTTTGCAGATGATGTTATTCATGTCGTCTCATCAACTCCGGTAACAGGAAAATACAAGTATGAGAGAGTCATAGAGAAAATGAATATTGAACTTCGTCGAACATCTAATTGGGAAAAGAAATGGAGAATTACAACTAATCCTGACAAGGTCCTTGTTAGCACGATAGGATGTTTTGCATCAACAATTGAAAATAAAGGAGGTATCTCCATCAGAGGTACACCTGTAGCCATTAGAAACCCTAACAAGATTTTGGGATATGAAATCGACAGGCTGCTCCATTCAACATCTCATGTAACTAAAAAGATCAACATAGCCAAAGCCGGTCTTAGCAGTCTCTTTCGATTCAATCAAGCCCCTCAACATGTCAAAAAACATCTGTATAAAATGATAATAAGACCAATACTCGAATACCCTTGTGTCCCAATGTCACTAAAACAAAGACCAACATGCTCCGGTTACAAAGGGTCCAGAATAGAGCTCTTCGCTTCATCACCGATACCAGGAGGAGAGACAGAGTTAAAATGGCAGATTTACACATACAACAAGATATTACTGCCATAAATGTACGCCTTGACACCCTAAAAAAGAAACAACTTTATATAATGCAAGAACTATACTTGCCAGATAGAGAACATCCTATACAAGTGGTTAATACCACGGATTATACCATCAATACTCCTCCTCACAGGACTCAATGAATGACTCTCCCACAAAGGGTCCGTCGCTTTATTCATAAATATGATTACCCTCGACCCATGATATTGAGCAACTTACCTGATGAAGAAGATTGGGTACCACCAGAACCCTTCTATGTATACTGAGAACATCATCGCCCCCAATTAGGGAGACATCTTATATAACTTTCTAATGTAAAAATTATGCTATTTACTATGGCTGGACACCACCTGTAAGAAGCCATTGTCACGAACTTTATAAAGTGGCCAGAAAATTATTGCCTTCCTTGTCGCATAAATATCCGTTGTGCAATCGCAAAAAAAAAAAAAAAAAAAAAAAAAAAAAAAAAAAAAAAAAAGCAATTGCAACTTGTATAATTACTACCAATTCAGAGTCATGTACTTATATATCTGTTATATCTATGTGACTCTGATGGGTTAGTCTTATACCCCTTAATTAAATATATTATCATTTCACGTACACTTTTTAAATTGCACCAAAGTGGTTGGGCCACTTACCTTTATATCCTACCTCTCCCCCCCCTCCAACCCTTTTCCAATATTTCCATCCTTACCCATCCTTCTTCCTTACCCATCTCACCAAAGCTCTGGTCTGAACAAGAACAAGAACAAGATGCATATATTCAGTCGTCACCAGATTACCAAGTACAATATTTAAAAATGTACAAGGATTTTAACGTAAGGTTGAGGAACGATTAATTCTGAACAGAAGCGCCTTTCTAGCTTTATCACGCAGAAACCAAAATCGAGAATGTACATACATATATATATATATATATATATATATATATATATATATATATATATATATATATATATATATATATATATATATATATATATATATATATATATATATATATATATATACATGCAAGTACTCACCTAGTTGTACTCACCTAGTTGTGATTGCAGGGATCGAGTCACAGTTCCTGGCCCTGTCTCTTCACTGGCCGCTACTCGGTCACTCTTCCCACTCCACGAGCTTTATCATACCTCTTCTTAAAGCCATGTATAGATCCTGCCTCCACTATATCACTTCTCAGACTATTCCACTTCCTGGCAACTCTGTGACTGAAGAAATACTTCCTAACATCCCTGTGGTTCATCTGAGACTTCAACTTCTAACTGTGATCCCTTTTTGTTGTGTCCCATCTCAGGAACATCCTATCTCTGTCCACCTTGTCTACTGAATTCTTCTCATCAACTTCACATCATCTGCAAACAGGGACACTTCGGAGTCTATTCCTTCCGGCATGTCGTTCACAAATACCAGAAACAGCACCGGTCCTAGGACTGACCCCTGTGGCACCTCGCTCGTTACAGGCGCCCACTCTGACACCTCGTCACGTACTATGACTTGCTATTGCCTTCCTGACATGTATTCCCTGATCCTCTGTAGTGCCTTTCCTTTTATCCCTGCCTGGTCCTCCAGCTTATGCATTAATCTCTTGTGAGGAACTGTGTCAACCCCCTTCTTACAGCCCAAGAAAATGCAATCTACCAACCCCTCTCTCTCTTGTCTTACTGCCGTCACCCAGTAGATTTGTGACGCAGGATTTCCCGTCCATGAAACCGTGCTGGCTGTCGTTGATAAGCTCATCCTTTTCTAGGTGCTCCACCACTCTTCTCCTGATAATTTTCTCCATGGCCTTGCATATACACATAAGTGACACTGGTCTGTGGCATAATGCTTCGTGTCTGTCTCCTTTTCTAAAGATTGGGACTACAATTGCTGTCTTCCATACTTCAGGTAGTCACTCGTTTCGACAGATGTGTTGAAGATAGTTGTTAGTGGTACACAAATATCCTCTGCTTCCTCTCTCAGGACCCATGGAGAGATGTTATCCGGCCCCATCGCCTTGGAAATATCTAGTTCACTTAGCAGCCTCTTCACTTCTTCCTCGGTTGTGTGTATTGTGTCCAACACTTGATGTTATACCCCACCTCTCCGCCGTTCTGGAGGCCCTTCCGTCTCCTCCGTGAACACTTCTTTGAATCTCATGTTGAGCTTCTCATACTTCTCAGTCAAATTTGTGACCTACCCTCCTTCCTTCCTCAGCGTGATTACCTGGTCTTTGACTGTTGTTTTCCTCCTGATGTGGCTGTACAACAGCTTTGAGTCAGATTTGGCTTTCGCTGCTATGTCATTCTCGTATCGTCGTTGGGCCTCCCTTCTTACCTGTGCATATTCATTTCTGGCTCTACGACTGCTCTTTTTATTCTCCTGGGTCCTTTGCCTTCTATACCTCTTCCATTCCCTGGCACACTTGATTTTGGCCTCCCTGCACCTTTGGGTGAACCACGGGCTCATCCTGGCTTTTTCGTTATTCCTGTTACCCTTGGGTACAAACCTCTCCTCAGCTCCCTTGCATATTGTTGTCACATATTACATCTCGTTTACTGACTTCCCTGCCAGTTCTCTGTCCCACTGAACCCCATGCAGGAAGTTCTTCATGCCTGTGTAGTCCTCTTTCTTGTAGTTTGGCGTCATTCGTTCTGCCCTTCCTGCTTGCCCTCCACTTGTAACTCTACTATGTATTCGAAGCTCAGAACCACACGATCGCTGGCCCAAAGGGGTCTTTCATATATGGTGTCCTCAATATCTGCATTGCTTAAGGTGAATGCTAGGTCCAGTCTTGCTGGTTCATCCTCTCCTCTCTCTCTCTCTCTCTGGTAGTGTCCCTTACGTGTTGGAACATGATTTTTTCCAGTACCACCTCCATAATCTTAGCCCTCCTCGTTTCTTGGCCCCCATGTGGCTCCAAGTTCTCCCAATCGATTTCCTTGTGGTTGAAGTCACCCATGATCAGTAGCTTTGCCCTGCTCGCATGAGCCACTTCGGCCAGTGTGTCACCCATCACTCTATTACTCTCATCATACTCTTGCCTTGGCCTTCTGCTGTTCTGCAATTACCACCTTGGGACCTCCAGACTGAAGCATTCCTATTATATAATATGTTGTTTCTCTTTCTCCTCTCTCCAGCTCATCAAAATCCCATCGGTTTTTGATCAGCAGTGTCACTCCTCTACCCCCTCTGTTCCCTCTGTCTTTCCCCAGAATCTGATATCCCATTGGAAAGATAGCATCTGTTATCACCCCTGTGAGTTTGGTTTCTGTGAGGGCTATGATATCCGGCAATGCCTCTTTGACTCGTGCCACTCCTCCCACTTATTCGTTATCCCATCAGCGGTGGTGTACCATATCTTCAGTTTCCTATCCAACTCTGTGTTTTGAGAGGTCTGTGAGGGTGGGGGACCTGGCAGTGTGCTGTGGGATTCTACAGCATAGTGTGGGGTGAGGGCCATAAGTGTGGATTGTAGTCTGTGTTGTGATAGCGTGTTTGGTTGTGGGGTTCTGGGAGGGTTCTGTGTGCTTGCACTTGTTGCTCTGCCCTGCTCTGGTTGTCCTCTACTGATTCTGTCCTTGTCTCTCTTCCTAGCTCCTTCTGCATTTGTGTCTCTCCCTCAGCTACTGTTATTCTGCTTTTGTTCTGTCTCGGTCTAGGAGCACCCTCTTGTATGTTGACAATTCCTTCAACTGTGATTTCTCTTGCAGGATCCTGTTTCGCACTGTTTCTGTCCCGAAAATCAACTTGACCGGCCATTTTCTCTTCTTCAAGTACCCCCATCCCTATTCTTTGCCTATTTCTTTCATGATGTTTTCAATCTCCTGTGTTCGTCCTGTCGTCTTTCATTGTGTCTTTCCTTCGCTCTCCTTAAGCCCATGAATAAGCACTGACTTCGCCCTCTCCTCCTCCCACTGCCTTTTTCCTTATGTCTCTGGTTCCTGTTTGTACATGGCCAATTTATCCCTTACTTTTTTCCTGTAGTTTTTGGTGGCATGGTCGTGCCTCTGTATATGATCTATTTTCCTCTCTACTTTCACCCCCATCCCCCACCACCATCTCCGCTCCCAGGTGCTCTCCCCCTTCATTCCTCGGCCCTTCTTGGATGGGTGTTAGGGCCTTAGTGTAAGTTATGTCTCCTTCCTTCCCATTGGACCCCTCGTTCAGTAGGAGTGTACCAGCTTCAGATGCTGTGTCTCCTCTGGTCAATATCCCTGTGACTCGCTTTTGCCTATTTAACTCATATTCTAGGGCCCTTATCCTGGCTACTGCAGCTTCGACTTATGACTCCCTGTCTTCTCCCCTCCAACCTTTTTTCCAATTTCACAGAAAGCTCTGCCTCCATCCTTTTCTCCATTTCTCCATGTATATACATATATATATATATATATATATATACATATATGTGTGTGTGTGTGTGTGTGTGTGTGTGTGTGTGTGTGTGTGTGAGTGTGTGTGTGTGTGTGTGTGTGTGTGTGTGTGTGTGTGTGTGTGTGTGTGTGTGTGTGTGTGTGTGTGTGTGTGTGTGTGTGTGTGTCTTTGTGCAGATCAACCACTTTGAAAAAATAGTGAAATTCCAAGCGCTTTCGTGACTTCTCACATTATCAAGGAGCTATAAAAATAAAGCATCAACAGGAAGGCATATAAGGACAAGACTAAACCTCACAGTTGCGTGACAACACCCGACTCTGTAAAACACAACTGATACTCTACCCAAGCATTAAGATTTTTTACTTGTCTAATGTAACATTAAATTCTTCTTTCAAAACTACTTTTTATGAAACATGATTCAATTATATTCCTGTCGACCATGGACTTGCTTGATACAACTTTCTCAACTTTTTGAAAATCAGTTGGATGGTTAAAATCTCTTACATGAATAAATAGAGCATTGGAATCTTGTCCAGTTCTAATGCTATATTTATGTTGTTTTAATCTTAGTTCGAGACTTTTTCCAGTTTGGCCGTAATAAACTTTATCGCAAATTTTACAAGGAATCTTATAGACACATCCATCAGCATTTTGGGGGAATTTTTATCAAAAGTTTTTTTTACTTTATCAAGATTTTTAAATACAACTTTGATATTAAAAGTCTTAAGAAGAGAAGGCATATCAACCAAGTTTTCATGGTTGTCCCTTTTTGGATTGTAAAAAGTATTTCTGGCAATTTTGAAGGATTTACCAATTAAGTTTCTTGGGTATTTTAGATCATTAGCTGCTTCATAAATTTTTGAGATTTCTTCATCTGAGAACTCTGGACTGAAAACACGTAAAGTTCTCAAAAACATTGATGAGAAAACAGACAGTTTAACTCTATCTTGATGTGAAGAATAATAATGAACATAGGAACAATTATTTGTTAGTTTTCTGTAAATTTTAAATTTAAAATCATTGTTACCCTTAATAATTAAAACATCTAGAAAAGGCAATGAGTTATTTTCCTCGAACTCAACAGTAAATCTTACTTAAACAGTTAAAATAAATGAAATAGTAATTTTGAAAGAAATTGATTACCAAGATAAAATGAATAAAAAATAATCTCTTAGTTGATACATAAACTTATCCCAAACTTAGAACAAATCCCCTAGAATCCGTTAACAGTAATTTCAATAAAACTGTAAAATTAGTCTATTCAAAGAAAAAGACGAATTAATTAAAAAGAAATACATCCACTAATCCATCTCTACCCTATATGTATGGATTAATAAAACCCCACAAACCAGGTAATCCAATCAGACCAATTATTATAATGCTCCATAGGTTCAGTTTCCTATCAATTATCTAAATGACTTGTTGATATTTTGAGCCCAAATGTTGGAAAAATTTCTAACTTTAATGTTAAAACAACATAGCAACATAGATTTAGTGGATAAAGTAAGCTCACTGACTGACTTCAATGATTTCGGTATTACCATACTAGCAGCACCATCACTACAGCAGCAGAAGCAACAACAACAGCAACAACAACGCTTCAACAATAGGAGCAACAATAACAACAGCAGCAATACCAACGCTACAGCAATAGCAGCAGAAGCAACAATAGCAGCAGAAGCAACAATAGCAGTAACACCATCGCTACAACAATAGCAGCAGCAACAATAACAACAGCAGCAATACCAACGCTACAGCAATAGCAGCAGAAGCAACAATAGCAGCAGAAGCAACAAAAGCAGTAACACCATCGCTACAACAATAGCAGCAGCAACAATAACAACAGCAGCAATACCAACGCTACAGCAATAGCAGCAGAAGCAACAATAGCAGCAGAAGCAACAAAAGCAGTAACACCATCGCTACAACAATAGCAGCAGCAACAATAACAACAGCAGCAACACCAACGCTACAACAATAGCAGCAGAAGCAACAACGGCAGCAAAATCAACACTACAATAGCAGCAGCAACGACAATGCTACAATAGTACCAACAACCCCAACGCAACAGCAACAAAAACAGAAAGATAACAAACGACAAAGGCAGAAATAACATAAGCAAAACACAAACAATAACAGCTGCAGAAACAACACCTTCAATAGCAATTGTAACAACAACAATAATAACAGTAACAACAATAATAACAAAACCAACAAAGGCTATAACAGCAACAGCAACAACAGCAAGAGTAACAGTAGCAACGAAAATAAGAGCACCAACAGCAACGATAATAAATCACAACACTAACAGTAAAAACAGCAGCAACACTAACAGTATCAAGAACAATGACAACAGCAACAATAATAACAACAGCAACAACGACAACAGTAACAATAATAACAGCAACAACAGCAGTTACAATAATAACAGCAACAACGACAACAGTAGCAAAAATAACAGCAACAACAGCAGTAACAATAATAACAGCAGCAATGACAACAGTAACAATAATAACAGCAACAACAGTAACCATAATAACAGCAGCAACGGCAATAATAGTAACAATAATAACAGCAACAAGAGTAACAATAATAACAGCAACAACAACACTAACAATAATAACAGCAGCAACGACAACAGTAACAATAATAACAGCAGCAACGACAACAGTAACAACAATAATAATAACAGTAACAATAATAACAGCAACAACGACAACAGCAACAATAATAACAGCAACAACTACAACAGTAACAATAATGACAACAGCAACACTAACAATGACAACAACACCAGTAACAATAATAACAGTAACAACTACAACAACAGTGACAATAATAACAACACCAATGGCAACAATAGTAACACTAATAACAACAACAGTGATGATGACAACGATAAAAGCAACAATAACAACAACAGTGACAACAACAGCAACAATAACAACAGCAACAACAACAGTAACAACAACAGCAATAACAATATCAATAGCAACAATAATAACAACAGCAACAATGACAACGATAATAACAATAATTGTAACAATAACAACAACAACGATAACAACAGTAGCAATGATTATAACAACAACAACAATGGCGACAACAATAACAGCAACAATAATAGCAACAGCAACAACAACATTGATAACAACGGTAACAATAATAATAGCAACAACAGCAACAACGACGACAGCGCTAACAACAACAGCAAGAAAAAAACATTTATAATAACAGCAACAACAACATTGAAAACAACAGTAACAATAATTATGGTAAAAATAATAATAGCAACAACAATAACAACGCTAACAACAACAGTAACAGCAAGAACAACAGTGCCACGTGGTCTGACAGTGGGACAATACACACCGGACATCCAGAGGTCGACCTGCAACGCACATGCGGAGTGGTCAGGTTGATGTTCGTGGTTTTTCCGGTTGAAGGAGCTGAGCAACACTCCTCCCTCCTGCGTCACTCCTGATGCTCTAGGACAGGCTAGCCACCTGCGTCACTTCTGCTACCCTAGGACAGGCTGCCACCCTACTGCATCACCTCTGCTACCCTAGGACATGCTGCCACCCTATTACCTCACCTCTGATTCGCTCTGTTACCCTAGGACTGGATGGCTACATGTGTCACCTCTGCGTCACCTCTACTACCACAGGACAGGCTACCCACCTACGTCATCTCTGCTGACATGTGCGTACCAAAGGTGTGTAACCCCTTGCTGTCGCCGGCCTACCTGCGTCACTCCCGCTAAAACAGGCGTTACTTCCTAAAGTCTATTTACACGTGGGCGTCGCGTCTGCTTACGCATGTCAGCAGCATGGGAACTGCTTGAGTATGCGAGGCGCGTCAGAGTATGCGTGCAAATGCACTTGAGCTTAGTGTCTGGTCTCATAGACAACACTGCTGCAGATACCGCTTACACAGACTTGCACAGCCCCGTCGTCGTTCATTACCTCCCCACCGTGATTACCGCTTCGCCCCTCACTCTTTCCCCTCCCCTCTGTTCCCTTCCCCCAACCACCAATACCCCCTCCAAGCTCAACTCCTCTAGCACCAACAACTTTTTCCCCACCAGCCTAAGTATTGCGATATTTAACTTCCATGACCTCGTCAGCTTCATCAAGGATATTAACCTCAGGATCCTGTTGTTGAGGATCATGAGGACAAGATACGCTGCAGAACAAACTTTTATTGGATCAACATTTCGCTCTACTCAGAGTGAAATGTTCCAATCAAAGCTTGCTTTACAAGCTCTAAAATATCACGTATATCACCCTCCCCCTCCCCTCACTCCTTCCCATCTTGTATCAGGTACATCAATCCAGGGCAACTTCCATTAACTCTTTCCTCAAACCCATTTGGGCAACCACTGTTTCTTGGTACACACGACCTCCTCAACTTTATTTGCTTAACTACTAGTTAATGAGTGAGAAGGTTTCGACTTGAGAGGAACCTGCCTAACATGGGCCAGCAGGCTTGCTGCAATTCTTACTTTCCACTAGCGAAGTCAGCCTCCTGCGATATCTTCCAGACTTTCCACGCTTCATCTGTAGCAGAAAATAAGGTAAATTATCATGATTCAACTTCACACACATCAACTACGACAACAGTACACTGCACGCAAGCGGCGACTCATCACTGGACGCCTCACGTAGTCTGCTCTCTTTTCCAGGTTGTCAGCAACATAACTATGGCGCACCGAGTGTGCATCTCAGACACGACGAAAAAAGACTGGCAACACTCCTGACGACCATCCTGCAGGTGAAGCTGTCCTCAGTGTCAAGGAGAATGATACATCACCATCATGGCAATGAACATTCTCAAGGACCGTTACTTCGAAGTGGATCCTTTCCTTGCGGTGAGGGCCAAGAAATCGGTGTTTGTAAAGAAGCTTGATCTCGACGCCATCAGCCAATCAACAGCGCGACTTGAAATGAATCATTGAAGATCAAAAGGACTTAGCCACAGTGGACTCCATCACAAAAATTTCAACTGCCAGCTCTATGGCCAAGATATACCTTCGCCGAAATCTCCATGGCATCTCCGACACTCAGTGAAGGTCTACGTATCTCATATTACCACATTAATCCCAGGAACAGAATCAGAACGATTCCACCACATCACTCCATGTTGGAATTGCTATGCCTGTACCCATCTCGCCAAGGACTGCCATCAGAAGGAAAAGGAATGCTGCTCCAACTGTATCACTGAAAGACACTTATAAGGACAGCACCTCGATCTCATCCAAAGTGTCGCGACTGCAACAGTGATCATCGCACTCTTGAAGCCAGGTGCCCTTTCAGGAAGTAAATGGTAAATAAAACGGAATTAGAGACCCAGACTTACTCTTCAATTACTAGACTTCAAGCTAACACTAAAAAGAAAAAATCTTAAAGTTTCCCAACAGCTTACTTCTACAACCATCTTTATTCCAACACTCCCAGACAGCGCTCTAGCTAAGATCATATACTGCATGAGTTATGCCCTCGTGATGAACCCCGCCTGATCCACAATCAATGAAAGCTTCCGCCTCAACAAACTTCTCAGCTTCAAGTTTCCTGACACTGAACAATCACAATAAATACTGAAAATCTTCTCCCTCATAGGAGGTATCACCATCCCTTTAAATCCCCCAATCACAGCCTCTCAATCTACCCTTGACCCACCCACTGCCAAAGCAACCCCTGACCTTGTTCAGTCTGCCATCACCTCAATACTCACTGCTACTCCAAGTGAAGTTCAAGATTCTCTCACCTCTGACGAAGAAATTAAAGTTGACAAACACACCCCCGGCCTAACCTGGAAAAATCGACTCTTCACTACACCTGTGAGCGAGAACACTATGTTTGACTCTACGTCAAAGGCGACTCTTTTGCTCCATACAAGTTCACACCACAAAAAAAAGTCCAAGATATTGTGAAACAATTCATCGATGACTTCGGCAACTGTGGAACAGGCGTACACCTACCAAACGATGTGTTTACAAAATTCATAAACGGGTCATTCCAATTTTCAAGGTAAATTTAACTCCACCTGAACTCCTGCGCCCGCCTGGGGTCCCGATCTTCACCACCAAGCGCTCCACTAAAGACATTTCTCTCCGGTGTGATTCTTCTATCTCCCACATCCCCGCTCTCTCTCTCTCTCTCTCTCTCTCTCTCTCTCTCTCTCTCTCTCTCTCTCTCTCTCTCTCTCTCTCTCTCTCTCTCTCTCTCTTTCTTTACTTGAGACTTAGCTTCACTGTTTCGGATCATAATACTGAACTCTTCTTCAGGGACTGACCATCTCGGAAACTACTTCAAGGTTGATGGACTGATCGCTTCATCTTTTCCTCGCCGCTACTGTTGTCTCCATGCTTATTCTCCTGTGTATTTGACTGAAGAAGCCTACTGTGTATGCTTCTTCAATAAAAATACCCAACTGTTGTATATGTGTCTTTCTCATCTACTTATCGGTAGTGTAAACCATTTCCATAATTATACAAAATAAGTTGTATATTTATTTACCGTGCACAAGACAGCTACGAATCCTGACGGTATCTTTGCAAGCTGTACTCACAGGCAACCAGAGCCATCTAGTGGTGGCTTGGAGCAGTAGATCGTCTGGTAGCCATTATGATGCTGTAGTGCTGTTGACTTGTCTGGAGACCACTGGATGATTCGATTACCTCGTTTGCAGTAATCGTTTCAGACATATTCAATCTCGCCAGCAGCTGACTCATACCTCAGCGTGGCCACGGGTTCTCTGGTGTGCTCGTTCACCCTCACTTTTAAACTTCCCATCCTGGTGTATTCTACTTAGAAAGTGTCCGGGATGGTTGTTGAAGCGCCTGTAGCTGCTAGTCTGTCAGTCCGATTTGCAGTGCAGCTTGGAACTGTGTCCAGTACAGCAACGAGAGTGCGTGTGCTGAAGGGACTTTTATCTTGCATAGTTGATGCTGCTTCTGTGAAGGACAGAATTCCCTAGGTACAAATTTGGCTCTTTTCGTCATTTGTTGACAAATGCGGATTTATTTTTATGGCGCTGGTGTGTTTATCTCGCAGGAAGCTTCCTGCGTCACACACAGTGTAAGTTGAATTTTTTTTTTTTTAAGTTGCCAAATGTTAGTGAACAAACCGGTTTCCGTGCAAGAACTGGAGAATGCCCCGTCGGATAGGTTTCAACCCCTTAAACGCTGGTGTTTCGTGCTTTGATATTTAATTGGCTTAGAGGTAGAGGTAGCTGGAGTTACGGAGATGACTTTCTCTGGATCAGATGGCTACAGAATTAATCTAGTTTGCTGATTTTTAATTTGTGTTCTTCAGTATCCTAGGAAGAGGATCAGCTATCCTCCCTGGTCCTTACCCAGAGGCTACCTTCCGTTGCACCTATCCAGAGGCTACCCTTCCTTATCCTTAACCAGAGGCTACTCTTCCTTGTCCTTATTCAGAGGCTACCCTCCCTTGTCCATATCTAGAGGCTACGCTCCCTTGTTCTTACCCCCAGAAGCTACCTTTCCTTGCCCAGTGTGTACGCGGGTATGAACTTCAGTGAGGTTGTGGTCAGAGTTTACTGAATTTTATACCAATATGTTCAGTAGAAGGTCGTCATTATTTGTGAAAATAAAGTTCAGGATATTTTCTAAACTGGTCGGTTAAACCATATGCTGACTTAAGGCGAATTTATAAGTCTTAATCGTTCGTCTGTGTGAGATTGTTGCGTAAACTGACAGTCAAGGACGAGCAGTGGGTGGGGAGGTGTGACTGTGGTTGGAGTGAAAGATGTGGATGGGGGGTGTAAGGCTGTGATTGTGACTGGGGGAAAGAGTATGGTTGTGGATGGAGGGTGCGGTTTTTTGTGGGTAGGGGGGAGTGGGTGGGAGTCTTCAGTTCTTCAGATACTGTGCTTGCGTGGGTGGGGCGGCAGAGGAGACCTTGTAAGACTGAGCGCAGGACCTTTCGCACTCTCCTAGTTAGGTTTTATGGGACCTGAGTCCGTCTTCCCGGCTTGTGTGATCCTAGCAGCATAACACGGAGGGCGGGTGAAGGACATGAAATAAAATAGGGGTGGCGATAAAGGGAATTAAAGCACTGGTGAGAGGGAGTAGGGGAACAGGGATGATAAGGCTGTATGAGGATGTATGAGATGGTATGAATTTCTCATAGGCACTTCACGTGAAGATTCACCATCCGCTGAAGAGGATCCCAGAAGGGGGTCAAAATATACAGATCAATTAATCTTCTGAGTTCCTTTCTCCATGTGGGTCATTACTAGACATTCATTATCCACATCAAATATTTTGTCTCGAAATTGCTACCAGACTTGAGTCTAAATTCTTGGAGAAATTCCTTATTTTCTAATATTTCAGATAATCCAATGTGAGCAGGAACAGCCTATCATGGATGGTTGAGTGCCAGTAGGAACCATCCTAGCACTGGATGGTTGATTGTGTGTGAGACCAGCCTAGCATGGATGAAGATTGAGACACTTATGCAACATATGGGATACTTTATTAAGGAAACATTTCGCCACGCAGTGGCTTCATCAGTCAAATACAAAGTAGAAATGGGTAAGGGGATGAGGAGATTGAGGTAATCAGTCCCTCAGCCTGGAATCGATGTGTTCAGTCCTTCACTCTTGTAGAAAGTGGCCGGAGAAGTGACTTATATACTGTATCAGGCGAGTCGAAGGAGGCGGGATCATCGTGGAATCTTCCACTAGTCTAAGTAGGTCTTCGTCCAAAGGTTGGACAAGTATTGAAGAATTCTTTGTATCATCGTGGGATATTGATACAAAAAATTCTTCAATACTTGTCCAACCTTTGGACGAAGACCTGCTTAGACTAGTGGAAGATTCCACTATGATCCCGCCTCCTCCTGCTTCGACTCACCTGAGTACAGTAATATAAGCCACTTCTCCGGCCATATGCTGTACTTTCTACAAGAGTGATGGACTGAACACATCGATTCCAGGCTGAGGGACTGATTACCTCGAACTCCTCATCCCCTTACCCATTTCTACTTTGTATTGGACTGATGAAGCCACTGCGTGGCGAAACATTTCTTGAATAAAGATTCCCATATGTTGCATAAGTGTCTCAATCTTCAGCTTGTCGGTTTTCAAAACCATTCATCACTATCATGGATGGTTAAGTGTCAGTAGGAAACAGCCTAGCATTGGATGGTTGAGTGTGTGTGAGACCAGCCTAGCATTGGATGGTTGAGTGTGTGTGAGACCAGCCTAGCATTGGATGGTTGAGTGTGTGTGAGACCAGCCTAGCATTGGATGGTTGAGTGTGTGTGAGACCAGCCTAGCATTGGATGGTTGAGTGTGTGTGAGACCAGCCTAGCATTGGATGGTTGAGTGTGAGTTAGACCAGCCTAGCATTGGATGGTTGAGTGTGAGTTAGACCAGCCTAGCATTGGATGGTTGAGTGTGTGTGAGACCAGCCTAGCATTGGATGGGTGAGTGTGTGTGAGACCAGCCTAGCATTGGATGGTTGAGTGTGTGTGAGACCAGCCTAGCATTAATAGCTGAGTGTGAGTTAGACCTGCTTTGCATGGGTCAGAAGTCTTGCTGTTGTGTTACCAATAAAACTTAAAAGGAAAAAAAACTCATTTCAAGTCTACACATTACATCAGTCCTGCGTATTCACTTATGGGAATCAGTCAATTCGTTCACTGATTCTGCCATTCAGCCAATGAGGCACTTTGCCAATTCAGTCTGTAGATTCGGCTAATGAGAGGCAGTCTGTCAATGGGTCAGTCGGCTACTGCAGTCAATCAGTATTTTGGCGAATTCACTCTAACAATTAGTCACCATCGAATTTCAGTCAATGACTTAGGCAATATTTCAGGCAGTTTCATTGGAGCATGAGGAAGTGGCAGGTACAGGAGCCGACTTATACATCCACCTCCTTTGATGTCCAGGTCAACACTGAGTGAGGACGCAGGATTGCCAGACTTAACAGATGGAAAATAGAACAAGTAGCACAGCACCTAGAAGTAGCGAAAACCGCTGAACATACAGCACAGTTTTACACACACACATCAACTGGCTCCTCGAGTTTAACCCCACCAAGTGCAAAGTCATGAAGATAGGAGAAGGGCAAAAAAGACCGCAGACAGAGTACGGTCTAGGGAGCAAAAGACTACAAACCTCACTCAAGGAAAAGGATCTCGGGGTGAGTATAACACCGGTTGAGGCGCACGTGAATCAAATAACTGATGCAGCATATGGGCGCCTAGCAAACCTAAGAATAACGTTCCGACACCTCAGTAAAGAATCGTTCAAGACTCTGTACACGGTGTACGTCAGGCCTATATTGGAGTATGTAACACCAGTTTGGAACCCACACCTGATCAAGCACATCAAGAAATTAGAGAAAGTGCAAAGGTTTGCAACGAGATTAGTCCCGGAGCTAAGGGGCATGTCCTACGAGGAGAGGTTAAGGGAAATCGACCTGACGACACTGGTAGACAGGAGAGATAGGGGGGATATGATAACGACATATAAAATACTGAGAGGAATTGACAAGTTGGACAGAGACAGGATGTTCCAGAGATTGGACACAGCAACAAGGGGACACAGTTGCAGGTTGAAGACTCGGGTGAGTCACAGGGATGTTAGGAAGTATTTCTTCAGTTTCACAATTGTCAGGAAGTGGAAGTCTGAGAAGTGATGTAGATGAGGCAGAATCCATACTTAGTTTTAAGAAGAGGTGTGATAAAGCTCATGGAGCAGGGAGAGAGTGGACCTAGTAGCGACCAGTGAAAGGGGGGGCCAGGAGCTATAACTCAACCTCTGCAAGTACAATCAGTTGAGTACAGTTAGGTGAGTACGAGGGCACAGCTGGAACTATAAAACAACACAGGTGAGTCACAGGACGTCAGGAATTACTTCTTTAGCTTTAGAGGTAGAACGACCTATACAATAGAGGCCTGATGTATGCATAGTTTTAAGAATACGTATAATAAGGATAACGGAGACAAAAGTGAACCCAGTAGTGGCCAGCAGAGAGGCGGAGCCAGAGCTGAGTACACACAGCAGTCAGCAGGATTCCAAGCCACGTCAGGGAAAGCTGACAAGGTTCCCACATGACGCCCTAGACCACTCGGCCACAGATGCCTCAAAAGCTGAGCAGCGTTGTTTACAGGCCATGTTTCTCCCAGCACGGACACACCAGTGACCTGGAGTATGGGTTCAACAGAAGTAACCCAACTCGCTACTTGTAGCCCGGTCTGGCACCACTAGTGAAGTCGAGCTAGCCACTATTGGTGAGGAAGTCGAGCCAGGCCACCACTGGTGAGGAAATCGAGCCAGGCCACCACTCGTGAGGTCGAACCAGGCCACCACTCGTGATTTCGAGCAAGGCCACCACTACTGAGGTGGTCGAGCCAGGCCACCACTAGTGAGGTGGTCGAGCCAGGCCACCACTAGTGAGGTGGTCGAGCCAGGCCACCACTAGTGAGGTGGTCGAGCCAGGCCACCACTAGTGAGGTGGTCGAGCCAGGCCACCACTAGTGAGGTGGTCGAGCCAGGCCACCACAGTCAACCACAAAAGAGAAAACTGCATTACCACATTTGTTTCCTAGACAAAATCCAACACATTTGTTTTTAAAAATGTAAAATGAAAGGTTACTTCCTTACCAAAGACGTCAATAACAAATATTATTTGACTCTTCATGCAAGAAACTACTGGCTGAGGCAACAATATATTGCAACTACAACTGCTCACCAGGCGTTGCAGGGGTTTAAAAACTAAGGAAATTCTAACCAATATTTATTCAAGATCCTCATTTAAATTGTCCGCAAATGCTCAGTTTCATGTTGATGTCGCATGGATGAACTATATCCGGGTGGTGTAAATAAAGTTACTTAGTAAAGGTAGCAACGCATCACTTAGAACATGCTGTAACAATTTTCCGTACTAGCAAATGTCACGAGTCGCAGTTCTTAGAAGGACTTCAGTGACGGCCACTGAGAGTGGCCGTTATTGTTCTTACAGTAGTCTTCATGTTTCTTACACGTAAGGGACACTAAAAGAGAGAGAGGAGAGGATGAACCAGCAAGACTGGACTTAGTATTCACCTTGAGTAGTGCAGATATTGAGGACATCACATATGAAAGACCCCTTGGGGCCAGCATTCATGTGGTTTTAAGCTTCGAATACACAGTAGAGCTACAAGTGGAGGGAGAAGCAGGAAGGCCAGGACGAATGAAGCCAAACTACAAGAAAGGGGACTACACAGGAATGAGGAAATTCCTGAATGGGGTTCAGTGGGACAGAGAACTGGCAGGGAAGTCAGTTAATGAGATGATGGAATATGTAGCAATAATGTGCAAGGAGGCTGAGGAGAGGTTTGTACCCAAGGGTAACAGGAATAATGAAAAAGCCAGGATGAGCCCATGGTTCACCCAAAGGTGCAGGGAGGCAAAAACCAAGTGCGCTAGGGAATGGAAGAAATATAGAAGGCAAAGGACCCAGGAGAATAAGGAGAGCAGTCGTAGAGCCAGAAACGCATATACACAGATAAGACGGGAGGCCCAACGACAATGTGAGAACGACATAGCAGCGAAAGCCAAATCTGACCAGAAACTGTTGTACAGCCACATCAGGAGGAAAACAACAGTCAAGGACCAGGTAATCAGGCTAAGAAAGGAAGGAGGAGAGACAACAAGAAATGACCGTGAAGTATGTGAGGAACTCAACAAGAGATTCAAAGATGTGTTCACAGAGGAGACAGAAAGGGCTCCAGAAAGACGGAGACGTGGGGCACACCACTAAGTGCTGGACACAGTGCACACAACCGAGGAAGAAGTGAAGAGGCTTCTGAGTGAGCTAGATACCTCAAAGGCAATGGGGCCAGATAACATCTCCCCATGGGTCCTGAGAGAGGGAGCAGAAGCGCTATGTGTACCCCTAACAACAATATTCAATACATCTATCGAAACAGGGAGATTGCCTGAGGCATGGAAGACAGCAAATGTAGTCCCAATCTTTAAAAAAGGAGACAGACATGAAGCATTAAACTACAGACCAATTGTCACTGACATGCATAGTATGCAAAATCATGGAGAAGATCATCAGGAGAAGAGTGGCAGAACACCTAGAAAGGAATGATCTTATCAACAGTAGCCAACATGGTTTCAGGGATGGGAAATCCTGTGTCACAAACCTACTGGAGTTCTATGACATGGTGACAGCAGTAAGACAAGAGAGAGAGGGGTGGGTGGATTGCATATTCTTGGACTGCAAGAAGGCGTTTGACACAGTTCCACACAAGAGATTAGTGCAGAAACTGGAGGACCAAGCAGGGATAACAGGGAAGGCACTTCAATGGATCAGGGAATACTTGTCAGGAAGACAGCAGCGAGTCATGGTACGTGGCGATGTGTCAAAGTGAGCACCTGTTGCCAGCTGGGTCCCACAGGGGTCAGTCCTAGGACCAGTGCTGTTTCTGGTATTTGTGAACGACATGACGGAAGGAATAGACTCCGAAGTGTCCCTGTTTGCAGATGACGTGAAGTTGATGAGAAGAATTCATTCGATCAAAGACCACGCAGAACTCCAAAGGGATCTGGACAGGCTGCAGACCTGTTCCAGCAATTGGCTCCTGGAGTTCAACCCCACCAAGTGCAAAGTTATGAAGATTGGGGAAGGGCAAAGAAGACCGCAGACGGAGTACAGTCTAGGGGACCAGAGACTACAAACCTCACTCAAGGAAAAAGATCTTGGGGTGAGTATAGCACCATCAATCAAATAACTGCTGCAGCATATGGGCGCCTGGCAAACCTCAGAACAGCATTCCGACATCTTAATAAGGAATCGTTCAGGACCCTGTACACCGTGTACGTTAGGCCCATATTGGAGTATGCGGCACCAGTTTGGAACCCACACCTAGCCAAGCACGTAAAGAAACTAGAGAAAGTGCAAAGGTTTGCAACAAGACTAGTCCCAGAGCTAAGAGGTATGTCCTATGAGGAGAGGTTAAGGGAAATCAACCTGACGACACTGGAGGACAGGAAAGATAGGGGGGACATGATAACGACTTACAAAATACTGAGAGGAATTGACAAGGTGGACAAAGACAGGATGTTCCAGAGACTGGACACAGTAACAAGGGGACACAGTTGGAAGTTGAAGACACAGATGAATCAAAGGGATGTTAGGAAGTATTTCTTCAGCCACAGAGTAGTCAGGAAGTGGAATAGTTTGGGAAGCGATGTAGTGGAGTCAGGATCCATACATAGCTTTAAGCAGAGGTACGATAAAGCTCATGGTTCAGGGAGAGTGACCTAGTAGCGACCAGTGAAGAGGCGGGGCCAGGAGCTTGGACTCGACCCCTGCAACCTCAACTTGGTGAGTACAACTAGGTGAGTACACACACACACACACACACACACACACACACATACACACACACACCCACACACACACATACACGCAGCTACAAATCAGTGTTTCCTAGTATTACATAATGAGAGAATTAGGAAGATACTGGTGGAGTTCCTTGAGAAGCACGTCTTGAGGAAGCGTCCACACACGAGCAGCGGATCAGTGACCAACCATCCACGCTGATCCTTGAAGAGAAAAATGGCAGCCTCACCTGTGACACACGCTATTATTTTCCGGTTCTCTCTACGAAGCCCTGCTTGACCAGGCTGTTGCTACTGGTGGTACGCCTGCCTGATCACCAAGCTGCTGTATTAACGTTGATAGAATTACCTACTTACTTAACCAACCTGCTGCTGCTACTGGCACACCTACCTGATCAACGAGGTTGTTGCTGTTTGTGGCACACAGGCCTGCAGAGCCATCACAGCTGTCACTTCCTTGAGGTAGTAATCTTTTTACCTCTAAAAAAACCTCTCAATTATTGTTCCATCGATGTATTCCCGAAGTCTGCTGGTGGCAGGTTCAAGAGCCTTGTGCCGCGGGTGTTCACCCAGTGCTCTCAATCATGCCACGGACGTGGTCCCAGTGCTCTCAATCATGCCACGGACGTGGTCCCAGTGCTCTCAATCATGCCACGGACGTGGTCCCAGTGCTCTCAATCATGCCACGGACGTGGTCCCAGTGCTCTCAGTCAGTGCCACGGACGTGGTCCCAGTGCTCTCAATCAGTGCCACGGACGTGGTCCCAGGGCTCTCAATCAGTGCCACGGACGTGGTCCCAGTGCTCTCAATCAGTACCACGGACATGGTCCTAGTGCTCTCAATCAGTGCCACGGACGTGGTCCCAGTGCTCTCAATCAGTGCCACGGACGTGGTCCCAGTGCTCTCAGTCAGTGCCACGGACGTGGTCCCAGTGCTCTCAATCAGTGCCACGGACGTGGTCCCAGTGCTCTCAATCAGTGCCACGGACGTGAGTCCCAGTGCTCTCAATCAGTGCCACGGACGTGGTCCCAGTGCTCTCAATCAGTACCACGGACGTGGTCCCAGTGCTCTCAGTCAGTGCCACGGACTTGGTCCCAGTGCTCTCAGTCAGTACCTCGGACGTGGTCCCAGTGCTCTCAGTCAGTGCCACGGACGTGGTCCCAGTGCTCTCAGTCAGTACCTCGGACGTGGTCCCAGTGCTCTCAGTCAGTGCCACGGACGTGGTCCCAGTGCTCTCAATCAGTGCCACGGACGTGGTCCCAGTGCTCTCAATCAGTGCCACGGGCGTGGTCCCAGTGCTCTCAGTCAGTGCCACGGACGTGGTCCCAGTGCTCTCAGTCAGTGCCACGGACGTGGTCCCAGTGCTCTCAATCAGTGCCACGGACGTGGTCCTAGTGCTCTCAATCAGTACCACGGACGTGGTCCCAGTGCTCTCAATCAGTACCACGGACGTGGTCCCAGTGCTCTCAGTCAGTGCCACGGACGTGGTCCCAGTGCTCTCAATCAGTGCCACGGACGTGGTCCCAGTGCTCTCAATCAGTGCCACGGGCGTGGTCCCAGTGCTCTCAGTCAGTGCCACGGACGTGGTCCCAGTGCTCTCAGTCAGTGCCACGGACGTGGTCCCAGTGCTCTCAATCAGTGCCACGGACGTGGTCCTAGTGCTCTCAATCAGTACCACGGACGTGGTCCCAGTGCTCTCAATCAGTACCACGGACGTGGTTCCAGTAACTATGGCACTGCTAATAAGGACGAGGCGAGAAAGAGAAGGACTGATGACCTCAACCTCCTCATCTTCACCGTTCTTCTTTGTATTGGACTGATAAAGCCATTGTGTGGCGAAACGTTTCCACAGTAAAGAAACCCAAATGGTGCACGTGTGTCTAACTTATTATATAATATATATATATATATATATATATATATATATATATATATATATATATATATATATATATATATATATATATGTATATATATATATATATATATATATATATATATATATATATATATATATATATATATATATATATATATATATATATATATATATATAAAGAGAGAGATAGAGAGAGAGAGAGAGAGAGAGAAATATGGGGAAGTATCGCCTCTGGAACTAGGATGGGGACTCTTATCCTCAGAGAAAAGAATATACTTCAGGGAAAATTCAAGATTCTCCCAGGAGCTGTTTGAATATTTTCTTCTCTTACCACCCCCTATATTTTATATTTTATGTAAACTTTATTTAAAGACAAAATACATTAACAAAAATACAATAGGAAGTAGAACAACATACATGACATGTCAGAGCCTACATCTCAAATACTTCATCCAGCTCTCCGGCAGTTGGCCGCGTGCTTGACAATGAGCTGTAGCGAGACTTCTCTGCATGATGTCGTTGACCTCCTCATGTCTAGCATACTTCCCTTCTCATGTATGACACACGTGATCATGAAGTCCGAATTAATCAGCCGAGGCCCTGCCGTAAATATACCTATGCTCGGTGAGTATGGGGGCGGCTAGGCGAAGAGCAACATCAATCCGAATGGCCGGTGGGTAAAGTCGGGTGCCCAGGCAGGAGTTGGGAACGACTAAAATGAAATCTCCTGAATGTGGTGCCTTCACCGCTAGGAGACGACTTTGTCCTTTCCTGAAGCCTTGTTGAGTATTGTCTTGGCTATTTTTTCCATAATCGGTTTGTCTCAGTGGGGTTGTTTGTGCTCTTTGGGCGGAGCTGGTATGTAGGAGGAGTTTGCAAGGGTGTCCCACAGCATGGCTACTTCAATGAACCTGGGGTCATGAGCTCCTGTCGCACCTCTAAAGCGTTCTGGGATGATACCCTTGACTAGTCCACTGGAAGCCATGCATGAGGACAGAAATGCAGGTACAGCTACCTGCGTTGCCTTGCACACCCCAATACCTCCTAGTCGCTCTGGGAAAGTTGCTTGATGCTATTGCTGATCTTCCAGTGACAGATTCTTTTATATATATATATATATATATATATATATATATATATATATATATATATATATATATATATATATATTATTGACAGATTCAGTGCCTTTTCTATTGATAGATCTCAGGAGTAAGTCATATTCGTCAAGTGTTGGCAGTCGATGATGGTGCGCACCTCAGAATGTAAGTGAGTGTTGGCAGAGTAAGACACCTTGTGAGGAGATACAGGACCTCATGGGCATCAAGATCACTTGTTCTCTTTTCCATTCCCTTCAGGTCATTCAATTTGTGTTTGAGGAGACTATGTCGATGGCCTGATGACCCAGTGGTGCTCTCAAGAGGATGTTCTTCGACGGGGTGGTAGTAGAGACTTCAGTAAAGATTGTTCGCACAGCTGTGATTATTATCTGGTTGGTTGTGATGATTTCACACTTGGAGGGATTGAGGATGAGGCCTAAATTTTCTTCCTGTGCCTTCACCCGTTGTAGGTCCTCTGGTGTTACAAAAAAACGCGATTTCTAAAAAGCTTAGAGATCTCCAGTGAATACTAGAAAGGACTGCCTTTCTAGCATCCAGCCTGTTACTGAGTTTTCGTAACAATTAGTCAATATCCTGGTCCAATTATCCATTAGAATTCAATAAGAATTATTAGTGCTTCAGGATTACAACTGGTAGGCTACTAACTAGAGAAATTAAAATTGAATAAATTTATTAATTAAGTAATCTAGGCGTATATCAAATTAAATTAAATCAATATTAACAAAATAAGAATAATCACTTCTCTCGTGTACAGTATTATTGTGCTGAAAGTACATATCATATTTATGTCTTAAGTACCGTCTGGTACAGTAGCATTTAATAATACAATATGCAAATAAGTTTGTGTGTGTGTGTAAGTGCTCTAAGTAGTTCGCTATGTCTCACGACTCGACTAGACTTAAACAAGTGACTGACAAAGTCCTCAAATAAACTAACTTCTTGACCAATTGGCAGTCAGAACAGTCTGCTTGAACAATAAAAAGAATGCTAAGCCCAGTAGCAATATAACAAGCAACTGCGACACAGAATCAGGAACAAGGAGATAATATAATGACACTGAGTAGGGACCTTCTGCAGATCCTCCACAAAAGTCACAAAACTCCCATACTACTGAATCTAAGTTCAGCATAAGAAAATCCCCGACTGTGATAGTACACAGATATCAGTACAAGTTAGGTCAGAAGCTATAGCTCAGGACCTGAGCTGCTCAGAGTGTCTATGCGACACACAACCTCAGTACAACGTCGAAAATCACTAAGTCTATACAATGTTCTGTGAGCAGTCTCCAGAACTAACAAGAATAATGAGACAAGAGACGATCTTCCAACAAGTTTCAATAAGGAAGGGTTAGGCACGCCTTGTCAGGAATACGTCCAACCACCAAGCGAGTCTAGAGCAGACTGAATACTTCAGGCGAGGTGAGAACACCCACCCCCCTCGATCACGTGATAGCTCCATGGACAGCTGCTGCCCAGCAACAGAAGCCGGCAGAGTAACGAGCCACAAGCGATAATTACAGTAGTTAGACAATCAAGACGAACTATGAGCACATAATAATATATGAAGGTTACATCCTACCTAACAACATAACTAAGTCAAATAATAATATAAAGCAATATATTTACGATTTAGCTATTATCGCAAATATAAGCAATATAAAATTATATGAAAAGGTAATATACATGATATATATATACATCATATACATTGCAACCCATTCAGGGGTTGCAACACCCTCCAACACAACAAACGGTCGCATTAGGAGTTGCATTAATGTCTTTCACATTATTACTGATTACTCATGATTCTTTAATAACAATATAATATAAACATTAATCAGAGTCACTCTTGTGCCAAGCACTTCTATAATTTCAGTCTATATCACTAAGTTATGCCCCTGGTACTAGGGCAGTACATAGTATCGTATCTCTGCATACTCGTGGTTATGTACATCAGCGTAGAGACAGGATAGCGTAGACAAGCATGACACGTTGAGGCTCGATCATAGTAGAGGAGACTGCATTCCGCTCTTAAGTAGTGGTTGTGGAATGCTATGCAGTATGGACATCTGAGTATGAAACAGCTTAAGGTGTGTAGTGAGGGGGAGGGGGAAGGGTCTGCGGCAGGACTGTTCCGCCATGCAGTAACATCGCCCACACAACACTACAAACTCATCACTCAGCTTCTGTCTCCTCCCACATATATCACCACTACTGTAAATATATAAATAGATTAATTAGACCTGAGTATATATAGTTAATATGGGCTGGAGGGATTAAGTTACTCTACTGAATTTGATATAGCAAGTAACAAAAGGTATTTGGGCATAAAATTACGTTAATTTTAAATGGGGAAGTGCCCAAATACACGTCAAAATGTTCAAAGGACACCACAAGAGCTAGAGCCTCTTTCTCAATAGTGGCATAATTTTTCTGGTGTCGTTTAAGCTTAGATGAATAGTAACATATAGGATGGAGAATGTCAGTGGATGTTGACTGTTGGAGCAGCACAGCACCCACTGCATAGCCACTCGCATCTACATGTAAAAAGAAGGGAAGATTGAAATTAGGACTTTTCACAAGAACAGAGGAAAGCAGATGCTTCAACCTTTTGAACAAATCTGAACAATCACTAGTCCAGATGAACTGAACTTTGCTACTAGTGAACACAGTGAGAGGTGTAGGTGGAGGTGTGTGCGCTGGCTTGCCTGTCACTTGACACACGAGGCAACGTCGCACATGATCAGCTACTATTTCCTTCATCTTTGGCCAAGTAAAATGTTTTGCCAGTTTACCGAGTGTCTTCTTGACACCCAAATGTCCTCCAATGGGACTATTGTGAGCAAAATCAATGGCTTGTTCACGAAATGTAACTGGTAATACTACGAGATGCTTGACTGTGGTGGAAACACTATCGGCTGACAACTTACATGTATTTTTCTCCATCAGTACACCGTTACTATAATAGTAACAATTATCGAGATCCTTTGCTTCACTCTCAGTAACTGCTATATCTCTCAGTCTTTCCAGTGACTGATCAACAAACTGATCCTTGATTAAATCCTCATGAGTTAGAAATTTAACGTCAGTTGTGTCCTGACTAAGTTGATGACCAGGGGGAGTTGGTGTTAATGATCCTGGGCACAGAACGTCACTAAACGACATATTTAAGCCCAAATCATTGTCATCAACTAACTCAACAGGAGACAAGGATGGTTGTTGAATCTTTGACATAGCTCTAGTAATTGCGCTGAGAGGAAATAAAATAGGCTTCTCTCTACAAGCTTCAATGGCATAATTATCATCAGTGTTATTATCAATCACAAGTGGTTCCTTACATATACCAGCATGAAGGATATCGTTCCCTATCAACAAGTCCACTGACCTGATGGGAAATATACCACTGGATATACCCACTGAAATATAACCAGTATAATAGCTTGTTTCAATATAAAATTTGTGCAGAGGCACTTTTATAACAGCCCCTCCATAGGCTTCTAACAATACATCTATCTTGCAATAGGTATCGTCAGTTATGGTCAGTACATCTTCTCTTAATAACGTGAGATAACTGCCAGTGTCTCTGAAAGTAATTATCTCAGTTAGATGTGATTCATCAAATCCTATTTTACCTCTCGAAAAGTAAGGACTCATCGCTGAACGAATCTTTTCGTCAGATACACTCTCTGACGCTAGTCATCTGTCCTGAGTAACATTATCTAAAACAGTAGGATCAGAGGTATTACTAGGATTTTGGTGCCTTTGTTGCTCGGAAGAGGATACGACTTGTGTGGGGGCGCCAGCCGCATGACTGCTTCTCGTATCTCTTTCTAACTTATAGCAATACTCTCTAGCATGTCCTTTTCTGTTACAATATGTACATTTTACTTTCTTCTTCTCGATATCAGATTTCTGTCTAGCCACAGAGACAGATTCAGAATTGTGCATTTTCCTGGTAAAGGTACAAGAAGTTACAGTAGCAGGTACATCAGGCCGGCAATGAGCAGCTGATTTAGGTTGCAAACATCTAGGACAGTTTTTAGTTACCTTGTTTCTGTGTGTTTTAGTACGTACAAGTTTGTGAGAAATCTCGTAATTGTCTACTAATGATGCAGTTTCCAGAATGTCCGAGGTAGTATGATCGATCAGATATTCTTGTATGTCAGCAGACATACAGTTGCTAAACTCTTCGTGTAGTAACAACTGAACAAGGCTGTCGTAGTTGTTGCACGCGGCAGACCTGCACCATCTCTCAAATGCAACTTTTTTCTCACGAGCAAACTCTACACAAGTTTGATCTTGCCGTCGTTGTAATGTACGAAATGGGCTTTGATAACTTACAGGTAACAAGTTATATGTCTCTAGAATAGTTCGTTTGACAGCGTCATAACTAATGTACTTGGCAAATGGTAAAGCAGCAGTACAAGTTTGAGCTCTTCCTGTCAAAGCTGTGTGCAACAAGGTAGCCCAGTGCTTACATGGCCAGTTCATAGCACGTGCCTGGTTCAAAATAGGTGTCTAAGTAATTCTCAAAAAACTTAGGAACCATGGATGCAGCTTTCTGTACATTAAATGTGTCCTGTGATCTATCAGTCTGTTGTCTTCCCAGACGAACATTTTCTCTCTGGAAATCTTCTTCGTTCAATTTCCTCTGTGCCTCTATTTGTGCAGTCTGCAACATAATGAGGCATTCAAACCTCTCAAACTGTTCCTGAGAGATAGGACCAGTGGGTAATGGAGGAGTAGGGAAATTAACATGTCTTTCTGGACTGTCCTTAGGTCGGACACCTCGTCCAACCGTCCCTTGAGAGTCTAGATCTGGTCTAGGATAAGTAGATACAGGTGTAGTATACACGGTACTAGTATGAGGCTGAGTCATCCTACCAGCTACACTCTGTACTATTGTGTCAGTGAGGCGGGAAGGTGTGAGCGGAGGTTCACTAGGCTCAGACACTTCTGCCATAGTTGCTCTTTCTTCTAAGTAATCAAATAGAGTCATACTTCCTAATTGTGACACTAGGCTTTCTGAATCTGAATCATAATCAAACATCTCTGTATGAGCAGGAAACAATATATCTTTAATTAATGCTCAGACAGTTTCTGAGGTGTAATTCCTGTTATATGTCACACCGAGATATTTGGCTACTTGCCAACACGTCTGAAGTTTTAATGTACTTAACTCAGACAAAGTCAGAGTATCAATTAACTGTTTCACTTTGGCATACATCACGAAAATAAGTGTACTACGAGAGAGTGATTATGGGAAACTATAATCCTAATAGGAATTTTAGTGTTGGTGGTCTTAGAGTTAGAACTCATAAACAGTATTTCGATCTCCTTGGATCAAGAGACTCAGTCAAGTACATACATCCACCTGGTATGTTGTACAAGACTAAACTCAAAGTCTTCAGATTAGGAAAGTACTCAAAGTGTTTGACCATCAAGTTACTAGTATGTCAAACTAGGCAATTTCTCCAACACCTTGGATCAAGAGCATCCCGGGCAGGCCCCCATTTGTTACAAAAAACGCGATTCTAACAGCTTAGAGATCTCCAGTGAATACTAGAAAGGACTGCCCTTCTAGCATCCAGCCTGCTACTGGGTTTTCATAACAATTTGTCAGTATCCTTGTCCAATTATCCATTAGAATTCAGTATGATTCAATAGTGCTTCAGGATTACAACTGGTAGGCTACTAACTAGAGAAATTAAAATTTAATAAATTTATTAAGTTGTCTAGGCGTATATCAAATTAAATTAAATTAAATTAAATTAATCATTATAATCAAAATAATATTAATCACTTCTCTCGTGTACAGTATTATTGTGCTGAAAGCACATATCACATTTATAATTCTTAAGTACTGTCTGGTACATTAACATTTAATAAGATATTACAAATATGTACAAGTAAGTTTGTGTGTATGTCTGTAAGTGCTCTAAGTAGTTCGCTATGTCTCAAGACTCCACTAGACTTAAACAAGTGACTGACAAAGTCCTCAAATAAACTAACTTCTTGACCAACTGGCAGTCAGAACAGTCTGCTTGAACAATAAAAAGAATGCTAAGCCCAATAGCAGTATAACAAGCAACTGCGACACAGAATCAGGAACAAGGAGATAATATAATGACACTGAGTAGGGACCATCTGCAGATCCTCCACAAAAGTCACAAAACTCCCATACTACTGAATCTAAGTTCAGCATAAGAAAATCCCCGACAGTGATAGTACACAGATATCAGTACAAGTTAGGTCAGAAGCTACAGCTCAGGACCTGAGTTGCTCAGAGTGTCTATGCGACACACAACCTCAGTGCAACGTCGAAAATCACTAAGTATATACAATGTTCTGTGAGGAGAGTCTCCAGAACTAACAAGAATAATGAGACAAGAGACGATCTTCCAACAATGGCCAATAAGGAAGGGTTAGGCACGCCTTGTCAAGAATACGTCCAACCACCAAGCGAGTCTAGAGCAGACTGAATACTTCAGGCGAGTTGAGAACACCCCCTCCCCCTCAATCACGTGATAGCTCCGTGGACAGCTGCAGCTCAGCAACAGAAGCCGGCAGAGTAAAGAGCCACAAGCGATAATTACAGTAGTTAGACAATCAAGACTTGAACTGAGCACATAGTAATATGTTACATCCTGCCTAACAAAATTTAACTAAGTCAAATAATAATATAAAGCAATATATTCACGATTTAGCTATTATTGCAAATATAAGCAATGTAAAATTCTATGAAAAAGGTAATATACATAATATACATCATGTAAATTGTAACCCATTCAGGGGTTGCAACACGAGGTGAGAACACCCCCCCCTCGATCACGTGATAGCTCCATGGACAGTTGCTGCCCAGCAACAGAAGCCGGCAGAGTAACGAGCCACAAGCGATAATTACAGTAGTTAGACAATCAAGACGAACTATGAGCACATAATAATAATATATGAAGGTTACATCCTACCTAACAACATAACTAAGTCAAATAATAATATAAAGCAATATATTTACGATTTAGCTATTATCACAAATATAAGCAATATAAAATTATATGAAAAGGTAATATACATTATATACATATACACAATATACATCATATACATTGTGACCTATTCAGGGATTGCAACATCTAGTAGGAACTCTTCTGTATCTGCCAAAGTGCCATCATCCAGGTACCAGATATTGAGCTCACTGCACATGCTGGAAGTTAGTTCTCTTACTGCCAAGCAGAAGAGAAATGGAGCGAGTGAGTCACCCTGCTGAACACCCTCTGATGAGAAAATTTCATGTCTGCCAAACAAAAGAATTGAGGGTTTGTTGTAGCCAGCTGAAATGAAGAGAAAAAGACTGGGAATCTGATGTCAAACTGCCGGCAAGACCACATCTCTTTTCACCATATTAAAGGCATTTCTAAAGTCTAGTTTGACCACGGCCTTGTCTTCTCGTAGGTCCCTGATGCAGGCCCTTGCCGCATGACCTGCCCTTCACTGCCTTGAGAGACGCCAAAGCCCAGTTAGTTTCGCTGGAGTAAACCGGCAGCTTCTACGTGAATGTTTCTTACTGCTGCTTTGGCAACGAGCCAGCGAAGAATATTACCGAGAGCAATGGGTCTGATACCCCCATCCTTCTTCAAAGCGCATAATGAGGCTCCGAAAAAGAAAGGTTTAATTTCTTCTCGGATCCGCCCAGCCAGACAGTTGTTGACGAAGGTTGTTAACTCAGAGAAAAATTGATGCAGATGCGCCGAGGACTGGATTTACCATCTCTTTGAGGTGTTGTGGTCGAATTCCAGTGTAACCTCCTGCAGATCCTGCTGGAAATGACACGATCACTTTATAGACTTCTGATTCTGGCAAAATTAGTTGTTCAGTGATGGAATCTTCCTCAGAGTCATTGTTGATGACTAGTGTTCCTGGTTGGGTGCTTGTCTCTTAGTGCTTGGACTGTGGCCTCATATTTGGGAGCAACAGTGTCGTCACTTATGATTATTCTGATTGCTCCCACTGTGTTGCAATCTTCGATTTTTTTGCTAACCTGTGCGCAAATTTTCTCGTTCTCAGTGGAATTTTTCTTGGGTCTTCCTCTGTGATTCCTGCGATGATAGAGCAGAGGGATACAGTTATCTGTTCTTGGGTAGTTGCGCACTGCTTTGATGACTGATGTGGTTAACAATTTGTCTCGCCTCGCAGGAACTGCAAGACAGACGTTACCGAACAGGAGTAGGTTGCGCCAAGCCTTAATAATGCCTCGGGCTTCTAAGTTGGTGGAACTGAATAGGTAAAACTGGTCAATTAGCAAGAACTCATTTAAAATTAAGTCCTTTCTAAAAAATTTCTTATTCGTTTAAAAATATTTTTTTTTTCATTTATATTAATGTAAAAATTATTAATTATGTACCAAAAGTACCTTGGAAAACTTACCTAACCTTATTATAACAAGCGCAATTTAATTTAGCCTAATCCAACTAACTATATTTTAGATAAGTTTACAGTAATTTAATAATAAACAAACATTTATATTTTTTTCGTTAGGTTCAGAATGATTTTTGCGAAATATACTGAGTACACAAATTTTCGCTTGCCTTATTCGGCAAGAAGAGCATTGCTATTTAAGCCAAGATCGGAAGTTCTGCCTATTCGGCACGAGACACACATACACACACACACACACACACACACACACACACACACACACACACACAGATATATATATATATATATATATATATATATATATATATATATATATATATATAGAGAGAGAGAGAGAGAGAGAGAGAGAGAGAGAGAGAGAGAGGTACCATGTCTAGAGCTTTACTGGGGACCCTCATCCTCAAAGAAGACAATAAACGTACCTCAGGGAAAACTCAAGGTTCTCCCCGGAGTTGTTTGAATATTTTCTTCTCCTACCACTCCCTATATTTTATATTGTATGTGAACTTCATTAATAGACAGAATACACTGACAGAAAAAACGAACATGACTACATTGGTACAATATATCAAAGATAATGAATCTCCTTCAGGTTGGTACAGAGCAACCACCTAGGGAGGTACTACCGTCCTGCCAAGTGAGTGTAAAACGAAAGCCTGTAATCGTTTTACATGATGGTAGGATTGCTGGAGTCTTTTTTCTGTGTCATAAACATGCAAGATTTAAGGTCCGTCTTGCTACTTCTACTTACACTTAGGTCACACTACACATACATGTACAAGCATATATATTCACACCCCTCTGGGTTTTCTTCTATTTTCTTACTTGTTCTTGTTCTTGTGTATTTTCTCTTAGCTCCATGGGGAAGTGGATCAGAATTCTTCCTCTGTAAGCCATGCGCCTTGTAAGAGGCGACTAAATGCCGGGAGCAAGGGTTTAGTAACCCCTTCTCTTGTATGCATTACTAAAATTTAAAAGAGGAAATTTCGTTTTCCTTTTTGGGCCACCCTGCTTCGGTGGGATACGGCTGGTTTGTTAAAAGAAGATACACACACACACACACACACACACACACACACACACACACACACACACACACACACACACACACACACACTTATATATACTGTAGGTAGTAGGTTGGTAGACAGCAACCAACCAGGGAGGTACTACCGTCCTGCCAAGTGAGTGTAAAACGGAAACCTGTAATTGTTTTACATGATGGTAGGATTGCTGGTGTCTTTTTTCTGTCTCATAAACAAGCAAGATTTCAGGTACGTCTTGCTACTTCTACTTACACTTAGGTCACACTATACATACATGTATATAAGCATATATATACACACCCCTCTGGGTTTTCTTCTATTTTCTTGTAGATGAATGGTTCAGAGAACCGACATGTTGATAAATTAGACACATGTGCAACTCTTGGGTATCTTTATTGAGGAAACGTTTCGCCACACAGTGGCTTCATCAGTCCATACAAAGGAGAATCTTGAAGAACAGGAGGAGAATGAGGTAATCAGTCCCTCAACCTTGAGTCGATGTGGTCAGTCCATCAATCTTGAATTCTATTCAAGATTGATGGACTGACCAC
Source organism: Cherax quadricarinatus (assembly GCF_038502225.1). Taxonomy (NCBI): domain Eukaryota; kingdom Metazoa; phylum Arthropoda; class Malacostraca; order Decapoda; family Parastacidae; genus Cherax; species Cherax quadricarinatus. The sequence continues at coordinate 17,752,539 of NC_091299.1, read as the reverse complement.
ATCGACTCAAGGTTGAGGGACTGATTACCTCATTCTCCTCCTGTTCTTCAAGATTCTCCTTTGTATGGACTGATGAAGCCACTGTGTGGCGAAACGTTTCCTCAATAAAGATACCCAAGAGTTGCACATGTGTCTAATTCTATTTTCTTACTAGTTCTTGTTCTTGTTTATTTCCTCTTACCTCCATGGGGAAGTGGAAAAGAATTCTTCCTCAGTAAGCCATGCGTGTTGTAAGAGGCGACTAAAATGCCGGGAGCAAGGGGCTAGTAACCTCTTCTCCTGTACAAATTACAAAATTTAAAAAGAAAAACTTTCGTTTTTCTTTTTGGGCCACCCTGCCTTGGTGGGATACAGCCGGTTCGTTGAACATATATATATATATATATATATATATATATATATATATATATATATATATATATATATATATATATATATATATATATATATATTTATATATATATGTATATTATTGTCACACTGGCCGATTCCCACCAAGGCAGGGTGGCCCGGAAAAGAAAAACTTTCACCATCATTCACTCCATCACTGTCTTGCTAGAAGGGTGCTTTACACTACAGTTTTTAAACTGCAACATTAACACCCCTCCTTCAGAGTGCAGGCACTGTACTTCCCATCTCCAGGACTCAAGTCCGGCCTGCCGGTTTCCCTGAACCCCTTCATAAATGTTACTTTGCTCACACTCCAACAGCACGTCAAGTATTAAAAACCATTTGTCTCCATTCACTCCTATCAAACACGCTCACGCATGCCTGCTGGAAGTCCAAGCCCCTCGCACACAAAACCTCCTTTACCCCCTCCCTCCAACCTTTCCTAGGCCGACCCCTACCCCGCCTTCCTTCCACTACAGACTGATACACTCTTGAAGTCACTCTGTTTCGCTCCATTCTCTCTACATGTCCGAACCACCTCGACAACCCTTCCTCAGCCCTCTGGACAACAGTTTTGGTAATCCCGCACATCCTCCTGACTTCCAAACTACGAATTCTCTGCATTATATTCACACCACACATTGCCCTCAGACATGACATCTCCACTGCCTCCAGCCTTCTCCTCGCTGCAACATTCATCACCCATGCTTCACACCCATATAAGAGCGTTGGTAAAACTATACTCTCATACATTCCCCTCTTTGCCTCCAAGGACAAAGTTCTTTGTCTCCACAGACTCCTAAGTGCACCACTCACCCTTTTCCCCTCATCAATTCTATGATTCACCTCATCTTTCATAGACCCATCCGCTGACACGTCCACTCCCAAATATCTGAATACATTCACCTCCTCCATACTCTCTCCCTCCAATCTGATATCCAATCTTTCATCACCTAATCTTTTTGTTAACCTCATAACCTTACTCTTTCCTGTATTCACTTTTTATTTTCTTCTTTTGCACACCCTACCAAATTCATCCACCAATCTCTGCAACTTCTCTTCAGAATCTCCCAAGAGCACAGTGTCATCAGCAAAGAGCAACTGTGACAACTCCCACTTTATGTGTGATTCTTTATCTTTTAACTCCACGCCTTTTGCCAGACCCTCGCATTTACTTCTCTTACAACCCCATCTATAAATATATTAAACAACCACGGTGACATCACACATCCTTGTCTAAGGCCTACTTTTACTGGGAAATAATTTCCCTCTTTCCTACATACTCTAACTTGAGCCTCACTATCCTCGTAAAAACTCTTCACTGCTTTCAGTAACCTACCTCCTACACCATACACCTGCAACATCTGCCACATTGCCCCCCTTTCCACCCTGTCATACGCCTTTTCCAAATCCATAAATGCCACAAAGACCTCTTTAGCCTTATCTATATACTGTTCACTTATATGTTTCACTGTAAACACCTGGTCCACACACCCCCTACCTTTCCTAAAGCCTCCTTGTTCATCTGCTATCCTATTCTCCGTCTAACTCTTAATTCTTTCAATAATAACTCTACCATACACTTTACCAGGTATACTCAACAGACTTATCCCCCAATAATTTTTGCACTCTCTTTTGTCCCCTTTGCCTTTATACAAAGGAACTATGCATGCTCTCTGCCAATCCCTAGGTACCTTACCCTCTTCCATACATTTATGGAATAATTGCACCAACCACTCCAAAACTATATCCTCACCTGCTTTTAACATTTCTATCTTTATCCCATCAATCCCGGCTGCCTTACCCCCTTTCAATTTACCTACTGCCTCACGAACTTCCCCCACACTCACACCTGGCTCTTCCTCACTCCTACAAGATGTTATTCCTCCTTGCCCTATACACGAAATCACAGCTTCCCTATCTTCATCAACATTTAACAATTCCTCAAAATATTCGTTCCATCTTCCCAATACCTGTAACTCTAAATTTAATAACTCTCCTCTTCTATTTTTAACTGACAAATCCATTTGTTCTCTAGGCTTCTTTAACTTGTTAATCTCACTCCAAAACTTTTTCTTATTTTCAACAAAATTTGTTGATAACATCTCACCCACTCTCTCATTTGCTCTCTTTTTACATTGCTTCACCACTCTCTTAACCTCTCTCTTTTTCTCCATATACTCTTCCCTCCTTGCATCACTTCTACTTTGTAAAAACTTCTCATATGCTAACTTTTTCTCCCTTACTACTCTCTTTACATTATCGTTCCACCAATCGCTCCTCTTCCCTCCCGCACCCACTTTCCTGTAACCACAAACTTCTGCTGAACACTCTAACACTACATTTTTAAACCTACCCCATACCTCTTCGACCCCATTTCCTATGCTCTCATTAGCCCATCTATCCTCCAATAGCTGTTTATATCTTACCCTAACTGCCTCCTCTTTTAGTTTATAAACCTTCACCTCTCTCTTCCCTGATGCTTCTATTCTCCTTGTATCCCATTTACCTTTTACTCTCAGTGTAGCTACAACTAGAAAGTGATCTGATATATCTGTGGCCCCTCTATAAACATGTACATCCTGAAGTCTACTCAACAGTCTTTTATCTACCAATACATAATCCAACAAACTACTGTCATTTCGCCCTACATCATATCTTGTATACTTATTTATCCTCTTTTTCTTAAAATATGTATTACCTATAACTAAACCCCTTTCTATACAAAGTTCAATCAAAGGGCTCCCATTATCATTTACACCTGGCACCCCAAACTTACCTACCACACCCTCTCTAAAAGTTTCTCCTACTTTAGTATTCAGATCCCCTACCACAATTACTCTCTCACTTGGTTCAAAGGCTCCTATACATTCACTTAACATCTCCAAAAAT
>NC_091299.1:17704257-17744257 GCF_038502225.1 Cherax quadricarinatus | reverse complement strand
ATATATATATATATATATATATATATATATATATATATATATATATATATATATAATATATATATATATATATATATATATATATATATATATATATATATATATATATATATATATATATGTATATATTGTTGCAACCCTTGAATGGGTTTCAGTGTATATGATGTATATGTATATAATGTATATTATCTTTTCATATAATTTTGTATTGCTTATATTTGCGATAATAGCTAAATCGTAAATATATTGCTTTATATTATTATTTGACTTAATTATGTTGTTAGGTAGGATGCAACTTTCATATAAATATTATGTGCTCATAGTTCAAGTCTTGATTGTCTAACTACTGTAATTATCGCTTGTGGCTCGTTACTCTGCCGGCTTCTCGTTGTTGCTGGGCAGCAACTGTCCATGGAGCTATCACGTGATAGACGGGGGGGGGGTGTTCTCACCTCGCCTGAAGTATTCAGTCTGGTCTAGACTCTCTTGGTGGTTGGACGTATTCTTGACAAGAAGTGCCTAAATTTCCCTTATTGGCCCTTGTTGGAAGATCGTCTTTGTATTATTATTGTTGTAGGTTCTGGAGACTCTGTTCTCAGAACATTGTATACACTTAGTGATTTTCGACGTTGTTCTGAGGTTGTGTTGCATAGACACTCTGAGCAACTCAGGTCCTGAGCTGTAGCTTCTGACCTAACTTGTACTGGTATCTGTGTACTGACACAGTCGGGGATTTTCTTATGCTGAACTTAGATTCAGTAATATGGGAGTTATGTGACTTTTGTGGAGGATCTGCTGATGGTCCCTACTTAGTGTCGTTATATTATCTCCTTGTTCCTGATTCTGTGTCGCATTTGCTTGTTATATTACTATTGGGTTTAGCATTCTTTTTTTGTTCAAGCAGACTGTTCTGATTGCCTGTTGGTCAAGAACTTAGTTTATGAGAGGACTTTGTCAGTCACTCGTTTAAGTCTAGTCGAGTCGTGGGACATAGCGAACTACTTAGAGCACTTACACACATACACACAAACTTATTTGTATATTGTATTATTAAATGCTACTGTACCAGACGGTACTTAAGACATAAATATGATATGTGCTTTCAGCACAATAATACTGTACACGAGAGAAGTGATTATTCTTATTTTGTTGATATTGATTTAATTTAATTTGATATACGCCTAGACTACTTAATCAATAAATTTATTCAATTTTAATTTCTCTAGTTAGTAGCCTACCAGTTGTAATCCTGAAGCACTAATAATTCTTATTGAATTCTAATGGATAATTGGACCAGGATACTGACTAATTGTTTCGAAAACTCAGTAACAGGCTGGATGCTAGAAGGGCAGCCCTTTCTAGTATTCACTGGAGATCTCTAAGCTTTTAGAATCGCGATTTTTGTAACATATATATATATATATATATATATATATATATATATATATATATATATATATATATATATATATATATGTGTGTGTGTGTGTGTGTGTGTGTGTGTGTGTGTGTGTGTGTGTGTGGTGTGTGTGTGTGTGTGTGTGTGTGTGTGTGTGTGTGTGTGTGTGTTGTGTGTGTTTGTGTACTCGCCTAATTGTGGTTGCAGGGGTCGAGACTCGGCTCCTGGTCCCGCCTCTTCACTGATCGCTGCTAAGTCCTTTCTCTCCCTTCTCCATGATCTTTATCATACCTCGTCTTAAAGCTATGTATGGTTCCTGCCTCCACTACCTCACTTGCTAGGCTATTCCTCTTCCTGACTACTCTATGACTGAAGAAATACTTCCTAACATCTTTTTGGCTCATCTGGGTCTTCAGTTTCCAATTGTGACTCCTTGTTTCTGTGTCTCCTCTTTGGAACATCCTGTCTCTGTCCACCTTGTCTATTCCACGCAGTATTTTGTATGTCGTTATCATGTGTGTGTGTGTGTGTGTGTGTGTGTGTGTGTGTGTGTGTGTGTGTGTGTGTGTGTGTGTGTGTTTGTGTGTGTAGGTTATTGGCCCCAAACAGCGCATTGGAGGGATTAATGACCTTCCCACAATCCGCTGGAAGGGGGAGTTACCTCAAACACTGTGACGTCACACTCCTTTGGAGGGGCTAGTGACGTCAGAGACTCCCGTTGAAGAGCTAGTGACATCAGAGACTTCATTAAGGGGTCAGTGAGCCTCTAACATTACTGATGCTGGGTCTTACTGGTAACATTACTGAGGCTGGTCTTACTGGATGTCTGTACACAATGACCTTACCTGTTGGTGGACGAAGAATGGGCAGAGGGCGGGTGGAGTGTGGGTGGCTGGAAGGCAGGTGGATGAAGAGAAGGCGGAGAATGTGTGGGTAGTGTGTGTGTGTGTGTGTGTGCGTGTGTGTGCGAAGGGTGGGTAGGTGACAGAAGGTTTGGTGGATGGGTGGAGGAAGGGTGTAAGTGGATGAAATAGCAGTAGATGGGGTGGGTGAGTTGAAAGCAGTAGAGGAGTGAGGGCAGTGGTTGAAGGATAAATGGGTCGCTGGATGGTAGTGGGTGAGGGAAGATGGAAGTTCAGTAGGTGGGGAGAGAGGTTGGGTACAGGCTGAAGGACCGTGGGTGTGGTGTATGGGTGAAGGGAGAGTGGTGTCGGTCGGAGAGTAGAGATATGGAGAGTGCGTAATGTATGGGTGGGTGAAGAGGAAGTAGGTGGAAGGTCAGTGGGTGGAAGGTGAGGTGGAAGGAATGCTTCACCTACTGAGAACTTTGCTGCATGGCAATGGGAAATCCACCTCTGCCTATTAATTAACATGCAAATAGATTTATTGGAAGACAACAGACGTTACACTAAGAGAAAACACAGTAAGTGTCCGGGGCCCAAGACTGTTCAACAGCCTCCCACTAGGTATTAGGGGAATTACCAGTAGACCCCTGGTTACCTTCAAGAAGGAGCTGGACAGATACCTAGAGTCAGTATCCGATCATGCGGGATGGTTGATCAAACCCTGATCCACCTGGAAACCTGGTCAAGGACTGGGCCGCGGGGGCTTTGACCCCCGAACACCCTCGAGGTAGAAGCAATAGCCATATGCCAAGTGCTGATGCAGACATGTTGCTGCTGTCTTGTGTCTATGGTCAGCCCATAAGAGCGCTGACAATTTCGTGAGTAAATTGAACTGCTTGATCCCGTTGATTAAGTTCACCACTGAATGTGAAGTTGATGACGAGCTGCCATGTTTGGATGTTTGGATTCACATGTGTAGAAGGAAAGCTAAATTCAACATCTACTCCCTGAAAGGGATCACGAGCGTGTGTTCTTTCACATCGTCAGAAGAGGGCGGACAGGGGTGTTTGTCTGACAAAAGTTCTTAAGGACATTGAGAATATCAAGTCCAGACTTTCTTACCCAAAAACTTAACAAAATCTTCAGTGAGTAAATTGTCATACCCAATTTTTTTTTTTTTTTTTTTTTTTTTTTTGCAAAGAGTTCTGTCGTTGGCAAAGAACATGATTTATCTGACAGAACCCAGGCAGTCACAGCTACAACATACATTTCCTCTATCATACAATTAGAGTTGCATCATATTACTTTGCCTCAGTTAACCGATAGTATAATATAAATTAAAATTTTTTTAAGAGTTTAGTTGTGGGAAAGATTATTAGGGTAATGTCTATAAAAGTTTATATATATATATATATATATATATATATATATATATATATATATATATATATATATATATATATATATATATATATATATATATATATATATATATTATATTATATTTTTTTTTTTCAACAAACCGGCCGTATCCCACCAAGGCAGGGTGGCCCAAAAAGAAAAACGAAAGTTTCTCTTTCTAAATTCAGTAATTTATACAGGAGAAGGGGTTACTAGCCCCTTGCTCCCGGCATTTTAGTCGCCTCTTACAACACGCATGGCTTACGGAGGAAGAATTCTGTTCCACTTCCCCATGGAGCTAAGAGGAAATAAACAAAAACATGAACTGGAAAGAAAATAGATATATATATATATATATATATATATATATATATATATATATATATTATATATATATATATATATATATATATATATATATATATATATATATATATATATATATATATATATATAATATATATAATGTCGTGCCGAATAGGTAAAACTGGTCAGTTAGCAAGAACTCATTTAAAATTCAGTTCTTTCTAAAATTTTCTCTTATACGGTTAAAGATTTTTTTTTCATTTATGTTAATGTAAAAATTAATAATTTTGTATCAAAAGGATCTTAGAAAACTTGCCTAACCTTATGATAACAAGCGCAGTTTAATTTATTCTAATTCAGCTAAATATATTTTAGATAAGTTTACAATAATTTAACAATAAACACAATGAAATTATATTTTTCGCTACGTTCAGAATAATTTTTGCGAAATTATTGCATACACTAATTTTTGCTTACCTTATTCGGCAAGGAGAGCGTTGCTATTTACGACAGAATCGCAAGTTTTACCTATTCGCTACGACATATATATATATATATATATATATATATATATATATATATATATATATATATATATATATATATATATATATATATATATATATATATATATATATATGTATATATATATATATATATATATATATATATATATATATATATATATATATATATATATATAATACTTCCTAACCTCCTAACTTCCAGTTGTGACCCCTCGTTATTGTTGTTGTTGTTGTTGTTGTTGTTGTTATTGTTTTGTGTGTGTGTGTGTGTGTGTGTGTATGTGTGTGTGTGTGTGTGTGTGTGTGTGTGTGTGTGTGTGTGTGTGTGTGTGTGTGTGTGTGTGTGTGTGTGTGTGTGTGTGTGTATACCAAACTTTCATTGCGGAACCCTTAATCCAGGTCTTCACAAGGTTTGTGTCCAGGGTACAGCAGGAAATATGTCTTCCAGGATCGTAACAGTGAGGCGCTCACAAAAAAAAAAAAAAGACGGTGAGGCTTGCTTTAGGATACTTGGCTTCCGTAGTGAATTAGTTACTCAGTGCTTTTAGGAATTTGGATACGCATTTTCTCCACCAGATGAGAGCCTTCAGACCTATAAGAATGGAGTCTAGTGTAGATGAATATGTTCAGTCACACACGATCTGCTTAACCAGTGGTAACCACATTACCGTGTGTCCAGGGTAACATCGTACCTTCATCGGATGATGAATAAAACACAGGTGAGAAGCCTGGATGCCTTTGTTCCGACGACGCTTCGCCAACCATTACCTTTATCAGTATAATACAGAGGTTACTTGAGGGTGCTGAAAGAGGTGTTGAAACCGTTGAATACGAGATAATCAGTCGCTTAGCCTAGATGAATGTGTTCGCTGCAGTAGTCTTGATGACTCGATAAAGTCACTGGTTGACGAACCGTCTTCAGAATAAAGATACCCGTATGTTGCACACCGTTTTTATCCATCAACTTGTCGGTACTGTACACCATTACTGCTCCCATCCAGATACGTTTTTGGCTATCATCATGCCTGCCTAATAAGGCCTTTTTCTACTGTCCATCGGGGCGTGGCCAAGTTCCTCTTGATGACACCCCATAACTTTTTATATCTTGCTATTTTTCCCTCTTATAAACAACAGATAACAGGATAGAATCTGAGGCTGTGTGCTGATGCAGCACAGTACATGCAACTGTATTCTTAACTGGAGGTGGCGAGGCACAAGGCAACACACGCAACACTAATGGTCTGAGAGTTCAGGCGAGTTCCTATTATCTCAAACTCTGTGAGAAATTAGGAACCGCACATAGAAAATTCCCTGCATGAGGAGCCATCAACACAGAGAGAGGCTTTGGGAAGGTCCCGGTTTTGAGACACTCTTCAGGCAGATGAAACAACATGTGATAGGATGAGATTCTACTTGAAGTCATGTAGATGCTTTTAAAAATATATATTAACGTTGGTAGAATGATCAACAATATGTTAAGTAACAGGACACAAGTGCAACTAATGTGACACAATAAAACGTCACATAAATTGCATTTGTGTCCTTTTACTTAACATAAAAATACGTAATTATGCATGATTAAAATAATTTGTAATAATAATAATAATAATAATAATAATAATAATAATAATTAACAATAATAATAATAATAATAATAATAACAATTGTAACAACAACATCATCAAAACAAAAAGAGAGGTCAACGCCCCTCGGCTGACAGTCTTCATGAAAGATGAAGACAAGAGACCTTGAGAATCCCACGTCCACCAACACTCCTACATTGTGATGCTGCTCTTGTCTCACCACCACCACTACTACCACCACCACTACTACCACCACCACTACTACCACCATCACTACTACCACCACCACTACTACCACCACCATCACCACCACCACCACTACTACCACCACCATCACCACCACCACCACTACTACCACCACCACTACTACCACCACCACTACTACCACCACCACTACTACCACCACCACTACTACCACCACCACTACTACCACCATCACTACTACCACCACCACTACTACCACCACCATCACCACCACCACCACTACTACCACCACCATCACCACCACCACCACTACTACCACCACCACTACTACCACCACCACTACTACCACCACCATCACCACCACCACTACTACTACCACCACCATCACCACCACCACCATCACCACCACCATCACCACCACCACTACTACCACCACCACTACTACCACCACCATCACTACCACCATCACTACTACCACCACCATCACCACCACCACCATCACCACCACCATCACCACCACCACTACTACCACCACCACTACTACCACCACCATCACTACCACCACCACTACTACCACCACCATCACTACCACCACCACTACTACCACCACCATCACTACCACCACCATCACCACCACCACCACTACTACCACCACCATCACTACCACCACCATCACCACCACCACCACTACTACCACCACCATCACTACCACCACCATCACTACCACCACCACTACTACCACCACCATCACCACCACCACCATCACCACCACCATCACCACCACCACTACTACCACCACCACTACTACCACCACCATCACTACCACCATCACTACTACCACCACCATCACCACCACCACCATCACCACCACCATCACCACAACCACTACTACCACCACCACTACTACCACCACCATCACTACCACCACCACTACTACCACCACCATCACTACCACCACCACTACTACCACCACCATCACTACCACCACCATCACTACCACCACCACTACTACCACCACCATCACTACCACCACCATCACTACCACCATCACTACCACCACTAGTACCACCATCACCACCACCATCACTACCACCACTACTACCACCACCACTACTACCACCACCATCACTACCACCATCACTACCACCACTAGTACCACCATCACTACCACCACTAGTACCACCATCACCACCACCATCACTACCACCACTACTACCACCACCACTACTACCACCACCATCACTACCACCATCACTACCACCACTAGTACCACCATCACCACCACCAACACTACCACCACTACTACCACCGCCATTACTACCGCCACCATCACCACCACCATCACTACCAACACCACTACCACCACCACCACCACCACTACTACCACCACCACCACCACCACAACTACCAACACTACCACCATCACCACCACTACCACCACAACCACCACAATCACTACCACCACCACCATTACCACCATCACCACCACCACCACTACCAACACCACTGCCACCACCACCACCACCACCATCACTACCACCACTGCCACCACCACCACCGCCACCACTACCAACACCACTACCACCACCACCACCACCACCATCACTACCACCACTGTCACCACCACCACCACCACCACCACTACCAACACCACTACCACCACCACCACCACCACCATCACTACCACCCCTACCACCACCACCACCGCCACCACTACCACCACCACCACCACCACTACCACCACCACTACCACTACGACCACCAGAACCAACACAACCACCACCACCACTACCACCAGCACCACCACTACCACCACTACCACCACCACTACCACCACTACCACCACCACCGCTACCACCACCACTACCACCACTACCACCACCACCACTACCACCACCACCACCGCTACCACAACTACCACCTCTACCACCCCTACCACCCCTACCACCACCACCACTACCACCACCACCACCACCACAACTACCAACACTACCACCATCACCACCACTACCACCACTACCACCCCTACCACCACCACCGCCGCAACCACTACCACCACCTCCACCACCACTACCACCACTACTACCATAACCACACTACCACCACCACCACCACCACTACCACCATCACCACCACTACCACCACCCCTACCACCACTACCATCACCACCACCACCATCACTACCACCACTACCACCATTACCATCACAGTCAGCACCACCACCACTACCACCACCACCACTACTACCACAACTACCACCCACCACTACAAACACTATCTCCACCACTGCCACAATCACTAACACTACCACCACCACTACCACCACCATCAATACCACCACTACAACCACCACCACTACCACCACTACAACCACCACAAGAACTACCACCACCACTACCCCCACCATTACCACCACTACCACCACCACTACCACCATTACTACCCCCACTACTACCACCACTATCACCACCACTACCATCACTACCACCATTACCATCACAGCCACCACCACCACTACCACCACCACCACTACTACCACCCACCACTACATCCACTATCACCACCACTGCCACAGCCACTAACACTACCACCACCACTACCATCACTACCACCACCACTACTACCACCACCATCACCACCACCACTACTACTACCACCACCATCACCACCACCACCATCACCACCACCATCACCACCACCACTACTACCACCACCACTACTACCACCACCATCACTACCACCATCACTACTACCACCACCATCACCACCACCACCATCACCACCACCATCACCACCACCACTACTACCACCACCACTACTACCACCACCATCACTACCACCACCACTACTACCACCACCATCACTACCACCACCACTACTACCACCACCATCACTACCACCACCATCACCACCACCACCACTACTACCACCACCATCACTACCACCACCATCACCACCACCACCACTACTACCACCACCATCACTACCACCACCATCACTACCACCACCACTACTACCACCACCATCACCACCACCACCATCACCACCACCATCACCACCACCACTACTACCACCACCACTACTACCACCACCATCACTACCACCATCACTACTACCACCACCATCACCACCACCACCATCACCACCACCATCACCACAACCACTACTACCACCACCACTACTACCACCACCATCACTACCACCACCACTACTACCACCACCATCACTACCACCACCACTACTACCACCACCATCACTACCACCACCATCACTACCACCACCACTACTACCACCACCATCACTACCACCACCATCACTACCACCATCACTACCACCACTAGTACCACCATCACCACCACCATCACTACCACCACTACTACCACCACCACTACTACCACCACCATCACTACCACCATCACTACCACCACTAGTACCACCATCACTACCACCACTAGTACCACCATCACCACCACCATCACTACCACCACTACTACCACCACCACTACTACCACCACCATCACTACCACCATCACTACCACCACTAGTACCACCATCACCACCACCAACACTACCACCACTACTACCACCGCCATTACTACCGCCACCATCACCACCACCATCACTACCAACACCACTACCACCACCACCACCACCACTACTACCACCACCACCACCACCACAACTACCAACACTACCACCATCACCACCACTACCACCACAACCACCACAATCACTACCACCACCACCATTACCACCATCACCACCACCACCACTACCAACACCACTGCCACCACCACCACCACCACCATCACTACCACCACTGCCACCACCACCACCGCCACCACTACCAACACCACTACCACCACCACCACCACCACCATCACTACCACCACTGTCACCACCACCACCACCACCACCACTACCAACACCACTACCACCACCACCACCACCACCATCACTACCACCCCTACCACCACCACCACCGCCACCACTACCACCACCACCACCACCACTACCACCACCACTACCACTACTACCACCATAACCAACACTACCACCACCACCACTACCACCATCACCACCAGTACCACCACTACCACCACCACTACCACCACTACCACCACCACCGCTACCACCACCACTACCACCACTACCACCACCACCACTACCACCACCACCACCGCTACCACAACTACCACCTCTACCACCCCTACCACCCCTACCACCACCACCACTACCACCACCACCACCACCACAACTACCAACACTACCACTATCACCACCATTACTACCACCACTACCACCCCTACCACCACCACCGCCGCAACCACTACCACCACCTCCACCACCACTACCACCACTACTACCATAACCACACTACCACCACCACCACCACCACTACCACCATCACCACCACTACCACCACCCCTACCACCACTACCATCACCACCACCACCATCACTACCACCACTACCACCATTACCATCACAGTCAGCACCACCACCACTACCACCACCACCACTACTACCACAACTACCACCCACCACTACAAACACTATCTCCACCACTGCCACAATCACTAACACTACCACCACCACTACCACCACCATCAATACCACCACTACAACCACCACCACTACCACCACTACAACCACCACAAGAACTACCACCACCACTACCCCCACCATTACCACCACTACCACCACCACTACCACCATTACTACCCCCACTACTACCACCACTATCACCACCACTACCATCACTACCACCATTACCATCACAGCCACCACCACCACTACCACCACCACCACTACTACCACCCACCACTACATCCACTATCACCACCACTGCCACAGCCACTAACACTACCACCACCACTACCATCACTACCACCACCACTACCACCACTACCACCACCACCACTACCACCGCCGCCACTACCACCAGTACCACCACTCCCACCACCTTTACCACTACTACCATCACTACCACTACTACTACCACCACTGCCGCCACCTCTGTTACCACCACTACGACCACTGCTACTATCACTTACACCACCACCACCGCTACCACCACCTCTACCACCACCACTACCCCCACTATTACCACCACTCCCACCACCACTATCACCACTACTACCACCACTACTATCACCACTATCACCGCCACTACCACCGCTACCACCACTACCATCACTACCACCACCACTACCACCACTACCACCAATACCACCACTACCACCACCATTACCACTATTACTACCACCTCTATCATCACTACCACCAATCTCACCACCACTACCAATACTACCATCACTACCACCGCTACTACCACCACTGCCACCAACTCTATTACCACCACTACCACCACTGCTACCATCACTTACACCACCACCACCACCACCACTGCTACACCACTACCACCACCACTACCATCACTGTCACCACCACTACCACCGCTACCACCACTACCATCACCACCACAACTACCACCACCACCACCAATACCACCAATTCCACCACTACCACTATTACTACCATCACTATCATCACTACCACTACTCCCACCACCACCACTACTACCACCACTACTACCACCTCTATTACCACCACTACCACCACTGCTACCATCACTTACCTCACCCCACTGCTACACCACTTCCACCACTACCACCACCACCACCACCACCACCACCACCGTAACCACCACCACCACCACCACCACCACCACCACCACCACCACCACCACCACCACCACCACCACCACCACCACTTAAGCGGAATGGGACATACGCAGATGACAGGCAGGAAATGAGTGAGATACTAATGTCCCAACATGACTCAGTGTTCAGCGAGCCACTACCCAGACTAAGGGTAGACAATCCAAATGAATTCTTTATGAACGAAACCAAAGATTTGGTCATCTCAAAAATCTCGGAAATTAATCTAACTTCATGAGACTTTGAAGAGGCAATATATGACATGCCCCTGCACTCTGCCCCAAGCCCAGATTCATGGAACTCCGTTCTCATCAAGAATTGCAAGAAGCCCCTATCGCGTGTCTTCAGCATTCTATGGAAAGGGAGTATGGACACAGAGGTCATCCCACACACACTAAAAACAACAGACATAGCCCCACTCCACAAAGGTGGCAGTAAAGCAATTGCAAAGAACTACCGACCGATAGCACTAACATTCCATATCACAAAAATCTTTGAGAGGGTTCTAAGAAGCAAGATCGCCAACCACCTTAATACCCATCAATTACATAACCCAGGGCAACACGGGTTTAGAGCAGATCGCTCCTGCCTGTCCCAGCTGCTGGACCACTATGACAAGGTCCTGGATGCTGTAGAGGATAAACAAAGTACAGATGTAGTATACACAGACTTGACAAAAGCTTTCGACAAGTGCGACCATGGTGTAATAGCACACAAAATGCGTAATAAAGGAATAACAGGGAAAGTTGTTAGATGGATCTATAACTTCCTGACAAATAAAACACAAAGAGCCATAGCAAACAGAGTAAAGTCCCAGGCAGTTACGATGAAAAGCTCTGTTCCACAAGGCACAGCACTCGCTCCCATTCTATTCCTCACCCTCATATCTGACACAGAGATGTAAGCCATAGCTCCGTGTCTTCCTTTACGGATGACACCCGGATTACCATGGCAGTGACCTTCATCGAAGACACCGCAAGGCTTCAAGCAGACATCAACCAAATGAAGTTCAACGAGGAGAAATTTCAACTACTCAGATATGGGAAACTTGAGGAAATTAAAAATGTATCAGGGTATACGACAAACTCTAACCATAAAATAGAGCGAAAAGTAATGTGAAGGACCTGGGAGTGATAATGTCAGAGGACTCGCCTTCGAAGATCACAACAATGTATCTTCCTCATCTGCAAGGAAAATGGTAGGATGGATAATGAGAACCTTCAAAACTAGGAACTCCAAGCCCATGATAATTCTATTCCAATCGCTTGTGCTCTCTAGGCTAGAATACTTCTGTACACTTACGGCCCCCTTCATGGGTGGCGACGTTGCAGACCTGGAGAATGTACGAAGAACTTTTACGGTACATATAAGTACGATAAGACACCTAAAGTACTGGGAACGGTTGAAGGTCCTTGATCTGTATTCCCTGGAACGTAGGCGAGAGATACATGATGATATACACTTGGAAGGTCCTGGAGGGTTTGGTACCAAATATGCACAAGAAAATCACTCCCTATAAAAGTAAAAGACTCGGAAGGAACTGCAGGGGCTCCATGAGAACATTGAGAGTCAACACAACATACATAAGGGGGATTACCAATAGACCCCTGGCTGTCTTTAAGAAGGCACTGGAAAAGCACCTAAACTCAGTACCTGACCAACCGGGCTGTGGTTCGTACGTCAGCTTGCGTGGGGCCAGAGTTAACAGCCTGGTTGATCAGACCCTGATCCACCATGAGGCCTGGTCTCAGACCGAGCCGCGGGGGCGTTGACCCCCGAAACCCTCTCCAGGTAAATTCCAGGTAAACCACTGCTACCACCACTTCCACCACCATCACCACAACTACCACCACTACAACCACCACAGCCACCATCACTACCACCACCACTACTACTACTACCACAACTACCACATTCACTTCCACCACCACTACTACCACCATTACCGAAACTATTACCACTATCATCACCACTACCACCACCACTACCACCACCACCACCACCACCACCACCACCACCACCACCACCACCACCACTACCTCCACCACCACTACTACCACCACTTCCACCACCATTACCACCGCCATTACTACCACCACTATTAACACCACTACAACCACCGCCACCACCACTACGACAACCACTACCACCATCACTACCACCACCACTACCACACCACTACCACCGCTACCACTACCACACCACTACCATCACTACCACCACCACTACCACCACCACTACTACCGAAACAACCACCACTACCACCAGTAAAACCACCACTATCACCACTACCACCACCACTACCACCACTACTACTGCCACTACCACTGCCACCACCACCACTAGCATTACTACCATCACTACCACCACCACCACCACCACTACCACCACCACCTCCCATACCACCACTACCTCCACCACAACCACCACCACCGCCACTACCACTTCCGCCACCTCCACTACCTCCACTACCACCACCTCTACAACTATCACCACCTCTACCACCACTACCATCACTATCACCATCACTACAACCACCACTACCACTACCACCACCACTACTACCACCACCACTACCACCACCATTATTACCACCACTGTTGACACCGCTACCACCACAACCACTACCACCACCACAACCACTACCATCACCACTACAACCACCACAACCTCTACCACCACCACTACTACCACTTCCACAACCACTACCTCCACCACCACTACCACCACTATCACCACCACTACCAACACCACTCCCACCACTACCACCACTACCACCACTACCACCACTACCACCACCACGACTACCACCACTACCTCCAGCAGAACCACTACCACTACCAGTACCACCGACACTATCACAATCACCACCATTATTACCACCACTACCACCACTGTTACCACCAACACTACTACCGCCACCACTGCTACCACCACTTCCACCACCACCACCAATACTACCACCACCACCACTGCTACCACCACTTCCACCACCACCACCAATACTACCACCACCACCACCACCCGTTGTATCCCTTTACCCACTTTGCAAATCCCATAAATCCCTTAATGTGAAATTTCGATAACCCTCACTAAAATCTCTCTCCCATCTCCCTCCATACACCCCTTTATTCCTACACTGTGTCCTATAAAAAGTTGCTGCCAACGCA
Organism: Cherax quadricarinatus; assembly: GCF_038502225.1. Lineage (NCBI taxonomy): Eukaryota > Metazoa > Arthropoda > Malacostraca > Decapoda > Parastacidae > Cherax > Cherax quadricarinatus. Next base: position 17,729,100 of record NC_091299.1, on the reverse strand, counting down.
TTAATTCTTGCACGCACGTCCGCCTCCCTCATAGCCCACATCATATATATATAATCCGTAATCATATATCCAATCGCATTCTCAACCCTTTTATTCACCCCAGTTATATCTAAACTTAAAACCCTCAAGACCTGCAAACCCCCTCCCCCCACTAACCTTAAAACCTTACCCATCCAAACCCTTATAAGTTCAATACAATCGCAAAAATACACCGTATGATAAATAGTCGCCAATCCTCCATAATCCTTGCATTCCCCATCCTCTCGTATTCTCTTATAGAATAAAACCATTCCTGACGGCAAGATTCCATGTAAAAATCTATACATAACTTCTCTGACTTTAGGTTTTAAACGCAATTTGTTTAAACGCCCCCAAATATTACGCCAATCATACATCGGATAAACTCCTTCTACCACCGCTACCAGAGCCTTACCATCTGCCCTATCAAGATTTCTCAATTTAATATGTGAAGGATCCTTCACGTTTATGAACACCCGTAACACTGCCTCACCTATCATGAACTCCCTACCCCCCCACCACCGTCGCATATCCTGATGTATCCTATGAAGACCGTCTTCTTTCGCCCCCCCCTCCCGCTTATAACTATGTTTTAAATACATACTTATTATCCTCTTTTCGACATCTATAAGACCCAGCCCTCCACGGCCAACCGGGAGTATGACAACCGCTCTACTTAACCATTCGCTCCCTGTTCCCCAAATGAATCTAAAAACACTTTTTTGTAACCTTTTTAACTCACAACGAAGTATCGGAAATATTACTGTAACATGCCATAGTTTACTATATAATAGCACATTCGTTGTTATCACCCTTTGTTGCAAACTTAAATTAGCAGCTCTTAAACCACTAAGACGCTTCAGAACACTATCAACGATACGCACGGAATTTATTTGTGCTAACTTTATATCATTTACATAAACGATCCCACATATCTTTATTTGGTCCACCCTTTCCCACCTTTCAACAACCATTCCTTCCCCACGTGACCCTTTTCCAAGATTCATATACTTTGTTTTCCCCATGTTAATCGTCATGCCAGTAGCCTTTTCAAAAACTTTCACTAACTTTTCTACCCGAATCAAATCCATGTTTTCTCTCACCAAAATCGTCGTATCGTCGACATATCCAACAATGCCCCCTCCCCCATCCCTTACATTACCCCTCCCCTTTACTTCCAATAAAACCCTTATCCCTCTATAAAAGGGATCTTGAAAACAAGCAAAAAAAATTTGTGAAAGGGGACAACCTTGACGCAAACCCCTTCCCATCTGAATTCGATCTCCCAACCTCCCATTCACCTGCACACGCAAGGTTGCCTCCTGATACATTAATTTGGCCCATGATATAATTTCCGCCCCAAACCCCTGCCATCTCATGATCTTCCATAACGTCTCCCGTTCCACACTATCATATGCCGCCTCCCAATCTATAGCCAATACCCCCCCCCCTCCCAAACTTACTCTTTCTTCAATAAAACTTCTAATCATACCGTGACCTTCATACATAGACCTGCCCGGCACCCCATATTGTCCCTTGTCAATCACTTTGCCCAGGACTTTTTTTATTCTGTTAGCCAAGATCCTTCCAAAAATTTTATAGTCCCCACATAATAACGAGATTGCACGATAATCTTTAACCGTTAATGGCTCACCTTTAGGAACTAGGACGACCACAGCCAACCTTTGTTGTTCCCCTAAAACCCCATCCCGCTTCATGATATTGAATAAACGTACCAAAAACCCCTTTAAAACGTTCCAGTTTTGAAGATAAAAGTCGCTGGGCAACCCATCTATTCCTGGCGCCTTACCCAACTGCGCCCCAGATAAAGCCTCCCAAGTCTCACACTCCATTATCGGCCCTCCCAACATCAAACGATCATGCTCCTCCAGCTCACAACGCACAAACCTACCGATTGACTGCAATGCAATTTCACTTATTCCAACACTTTGCGTTTTCAATTTAACCCAAGCATCAATATACCCACTCATACCCTCCGTCGTCGTCAACACCTGATTCACTCTATACCCCTGCATACCTACCTGAACATTCAACCCCATTAACTCCATTGCTTTGCGACGTCTGTGTTGATTCCTCAACACACACGCCGACGGCCGATCTCCCCACAAAACCTTCGATTCCACCCTTAAGCCTTTCCCCATCAAACCTTTCGTTTTGTAAATTTCGTAGTTGCTCCTTAATTCGTTCAATTTCTATAACAGGATAATTAGCATTCGCTTGTACATAGCAGTCGCGCAACTGCCCCTCTAAATATCGTTGGAAACCATACTGTAACTGATTATATCTCACCCCTTGACTAATATAATATTCCTTAATTCGCTTTTTGGCTATCGTTTCCCACCAATTAACCAAAGCCACATCTCCAGGTGCTTCAACCACAAGGCGTTCCCACATATGCCCAAAAGACAAACGACTTTCCTCTCTCTTCAATAACTTTACATTTAATTTCCAAAATGATGGACCCCTCCTAGGCACACCCTCAATATCTACATCCATTACAACTCCTCTATGATCCGAAAAAACCACATTTATCACATTCACTCTCCGCACTGTAACCGCACAAGACACATACATTCTATCCAATCTCGCCGCATAATCTCGTCTAATGAAAGTATGCTCCACCATGCCACCCCCCTCCCCACACACATCCATTAAATCCACACTCGTCAATAAATCTCCCAGGAACCCCAAGTAACAACCCGCTCCTCGAGGCTCCACATCTTTTCGTCGTATTACACAATTCCAGTCTCCCCCTATTATCGCTACATTTGGTAAACTACGTAGATAATATACTAATACATCTTGTACAAAATGAGTTTTAAGTCGTACATCTCCCTCTGCCGGCCCAGATACACATACAAAACTTGTGTACTCTACCCCATAAACCATCCACCCTAATCACTCTCCCCTCCCCCCTTTCACTATGGCGTACTACAAACGGGCTATTTTCCTTTACCAGAATGGCGACGCCCCCTTTTAACCTCGTCGCATATTCCATATACACATCGTAACCGTCCATTACTAACTCATATCCAATTCTGTAATTGTGTTCTTGGATAAATACCACATCCACATCTAGACGCACCAAAAATTCATTAAACCACTTTCGCTTCCGCTCAGATCTCAAACCGTTAATATTTATTGTCAAAACCTTAAAGTCAATTAATGGGATTTTCCTTTCGTTCTAAGTATAGACTTTTCACTTATACATTTTACAACACCTCTATCCCTCCCCCCTTTTTTGGGAATCACCTTGATAAACTCTTGTTTCGTGGATTCACTGTTCCCTTTCCTCTGTACATCCGCCCAAGACTTTTTTCCTGGCCTTTGGGCAGGAGTAAGCACGTCGTCTGAGTCCGATGGGGTCGCAGTTCGCTTTCGCGTCCTACCCTCCACCTGCATTGGGATTTCTGTAGTACTATCGTGATGCACCTTCACCTCTGCTACATTCACCATCATACCATGCGACACACTAGACTCAATGCTTTTATCCGTCGCCTCACCATGATGCTCAACCGATCCCAAAATTGCACCTGGATCCTCCACGCGGTTGACGATCGACTCGTCTAACAATACATCCAGTGCCTTCACTAAAGACGCCGCTACATCCTCTTCCCCCATAGTGGGCAGAGTCTCTTCAAATACTTTATTTATGTCCAGTGACGGTGATTCTTCTCGCTGTTGTGCATCCTCCAAAGCATTCTCCTGTGCTTTTCCTACCTCTTCACTCCAAGATGACCGTTGTCGAGACGAGTTAGCATAAGACTGTCCTCGTCCCTCAACTTCCTCGACCTCTTCAGATTGTTGCTGTTGCGATATTTGGAGATTCCCACGACGCTTACCACACTGTGCCGCTATGTGGTCATACGACCCACACAGCCGACACGTACGACGTTGCCCCGCATATGTTACATATACTTGAGTTCGAAATGCTTGCAACATAATATAGGATGGTATGGGATGGCGTAAGGTCATTTTGACTGAATATGTTCCCTCCAAACTTCCAGCATAAGGTCCAGCGGCCCACCGACCTGCAGAGGCCATATGAACCGTACCATAATTACGTAGTTCATCTTTTATAACAAAATCAGTCGCCTCAAAAGGCACATTCCTGATTTTTACCCATGTATAGTGTCTTGATACATCATGAAGACGTACTGATACAGCTGAATTGACGGCTATAATGGTCTCTTGATACTTATCCACCACTGCTTCGTAGACATTTGCTGACGTCATTTTAACGAAGATCCGTGTCGTCCCATTAAGTGCTACACCACATATCTCTTCATTTGCGATACCGTAGGTATCACGGATAATCGCCAGTAGTAACAAATCCATCGTGGCTCCCGTGACAGCCCCACGGGTCAACTCAACGCAAACAGTGTTGATGCGCCTGTTGCTATGCAGCGCCATGTTGGAAAATGAGCAGCTCACGTCCTCACTACTCAAAGGTTGAGTGACGAAATGAGGTAGCTCGCCTGAAAACAGCAGAGGGGTGCTGAGCACAACTGCACTCTACCGTGGTCAGGCAGCAAAATGCAGATTTATTATGTGAGCAATAGGGATTGACAGTTCAGAAGCACCATCTTTTAGGAACTTAGACTGGATGTTATCCGGGCCAGTGTTCTTAGTTGGGTTTAACCTGCTTAGTTCTTTTTAAATAAAGTCATGAGATACACTTACTAGTTGACAACTGTTTGGGGTTACCCCTTTATTGGTATAGTATGTTTGAAACTTATCAGAGTCTGTGTTAAAGGTATTTGATGCAGCTGGTAGTTTACTTACTAGTGTTGATGCAACAGATGTGTAGTAGGAATTAAAACAATTTGCCACCTTAGATGTTTCGTGGCATACCTCGTTATCGATAGTGAGTACTATGTTAGACCTATCTTCTGGCTTATGGCTATACCCCAACTGTTTTAGTTGTTGCCAGAGTTTTCTGGGGTTATGCTTATAATCTTCAATTTTTGAGTAATAGTGCTTTGCCTTTGCTCCTTTTATAAGTCTCTGTACTCTGTTCCTCACCGTTGGAATTCATTTAGTGCTGCAATATCCTGTCTGTTTGCTTTAAATCGTTCTAGCAGCTGGTCTCTGAATTTCATATTATCTAATATCTCAGTAGTCATCCAGGGTTCGGTTCTCCGTTAAATCCTAACCTCTTTAACTGGTGCAATATTATCAAGGATGGTAGTGAACATTGTTTTGAATTTTTCCCAGGCATCGTTTACGTCCGTGCAACTTGTTATCTCTGTCCAGTTACAATTGTGTAGCCTATTTACCAGTGTTTCTTTACTGTAGTTTCTAGTTGACCTCATTTATATTGTCCTGTGTAGGCCTATCCTATCCCTAGTAATTTTCCTGGTGCAGTAAATGATGAAATGATCACTAAGACCTGTGGTAATGACGCCTGACTGACTAATGTTCTCAGTGCGGTTACAAAGTATGTGGTCAATTAGGGTGGCTGAGAACTGTGTGATCCGGGTTGGTGTATTAATTAGTTGAGTGTAGCTATTTAAACCTAGAATTTGCTTATACCTTTTGCATAGCCCGTTATTTTGCTGCTGAAAACAGATATTGAAGTCTCCCAGTATTATTGTCTCGCAGTTGTTTTCAACTCCGGACATTACTCTGGAAAAGTCTTCTAAAAACTGGTCCTGGGTAGGAGGGCGGTAACTAGTTCCTACTAAGATGAGTTTAGTCTTGGGAAGCAGCACCTTCAGACCAGAGAATCTCCAGTTTATTGGTATTTAAATCAGGTCTTGGGTTGTAATCTAAGTCATTTCTAATGTAGGCACATACTCCACCACCTTTTCTCTTCCTATTTATATATTTATTTACTTATTTATTTATTTATTTATTTATTTACTTATTTTTATATTTATTTACTTATTTTTATATTTATTTATTTATTTCAGGAAGATAGTGTTTGTACACAGCTGGGGGACATTTAGGTTCCCGGCAGAAATGCCGTTAGTATGGAGAATATTTGTGCTACTTAATACTGGAGACTATCAAAACACTCATTTACTCACTCACGTACTCACTCACGTACTCACCCACTCACTCACGTACTCACGTACTCACTCACTCACGTACTCACGTACTCACTCACGTACTCACACTCACTCACGTACTCACCCACGTACTCACACACTCCCTCACGTACTTAATTACTCACTCACTCACTCACTCACTCACTCACATACTCAGCCTTAACAGTCAAATCTAGTTATCACCTAAATTCGGTATAAAGAAAATTTTTTCTGAAATCTGTTAAGAAATCGAGGCGAATTTTGAGGGAGTGTTGTGAGGGAGTGTTGTGAGGGAGTGTTGTGAGGGAGTGTTGTGAGGGAGTGTTGTGAGGGAGTGTTGTGTGGGAGTGTTGTGAGGGAGTGTTGTGTGGGAGTGTTGTGAGGGAGTGTTGTGAGGGAGTGTTGTGAGGGAGTGTTGTGTGGGAGTGTTGTGAGGGAGTGTTGTGAGGGAGTGTTGTGAGGGAGTGTTGTGAGGGAGTGTTGTGTGGGAGTGTTGTGAGGGAGTGTTGTGAGGGAGTGTTGTGAGGGAGTGTTGTGTGGGAGTGTTGTGAGGGAGTGTTGTGTGGGAGTGTTGTGAGGGAGTGTTGTGTGGGAGTGTTGTGAGGGAGTGTTGTGTGGGAGTGTTGTGAGGGAGTGTTGTGAGGGAGTGTTGTGAGGGAGTGTTGTGAGGGAGTGTTGTGAGGGAGTGTTGTGAGGGAGTGTTGTGAGGGAGTGTTGTGAGGGAGTGTTGTGTGGGAGTGTTGTGAGGGAGTGTTGTGAGGGAGTGTTGTGAGGGAGTGTTGTGAGGGAGTGTTGTGTGGGAGTGTTGTGAGGGAGTGTTGTGAGGGAGTGTTGTGAGGGAGTGTTGTGTGGGAGTGTTGTGAGGGAGTGTTGTGTGGGAGTGTTGAGAGGGAGTGTTGTGAGGGAGTGTTGTGAGGGAGTGTTGTGAGGGAGTGTTGTGAGGGAGTGTTGTGAGGGAGTGCTGTGAGGGAGTGTTGTGAGGGAGTGTTGTGAGGGAGTGCTGTGAGGGAGTGTTGTGTGGGAGTGTTGTGAGGGAGTGTTGTGTGGGAGTGTTGTGTGGGAGTGTTGTGAGGGAGTGTTGTGTGGGAGTGTTGTGAGGGAGTGTTATGAAGGAGTGTTGTGTGGGAGTGTTGTGAGGGAGTGTTGTGTGGGAGTGTTGTGAGGGAGTGTTGTGTGGGAGTGTTGTGTGGGAGTGTTGTGAAGGAGTGTTGTGTGGAGGTGTTGTGAGGGAGTGTTGTGAGGGAGTGCTGTGTGGGGCTGTTGTGAGGGAGTGTTGTGTGGGAGTGTTGTGCGGGAGTGTTGTGAGGGAGTGTTGTGAGGGAGTGTTGTGTGGGAGTGTTGTGTTGGAGTGTTGTGAGGGAGTGTTGTGTGGGAGTGTTGTGAGGGAGTGTTGTGTGGGAGTGTTGTGAGGGAGTGTTGTGAGGGAGTGTTGTGAGGGAGTGTTGTGAGGGAGTGTTGTGTGGGAGTGTTGTGAGGGAGTGTTGCGTGGGAGTGTTGTGTGGGAGTGTTGTGATGGAGTGTTGTGTGGGATTGTTGTAAGGGAGTGTTGTGTGGGAGTGTTGTGTGGGAGTGTTGTGAGGGAGTGTTGTGTGGGAGTGTTGTGAGGGATTGTTGTGTGAGAGTGTTGTGTGGGAGTGTTGTGAGGGAGTGTTGTGTGGGAGTGTTGTGAGGGAGTGTTGTGAGAGAGTGTTGTGAGGGAGTGTTGTGAGGGAGTGTTGTGAGGAAGTGTTTTGAGGGAGTGTTGTGAGGGAGTGTTGTGTGGGAGTGTTGTGAGGGAGTGTTGTGTGGGAGTGTTGTGTGGGAGTGTTGTGAGGGAGTGTTGTGAGGGAGTGTTGTGAGGGAGTGTTGTGTGGGAGTGTTGTGAGGGAGTGTTGTGAGGGAGTGTTGTGAGGGAGTGTTGTGTGGGAGTGTTGTGTGGGAGTGTTGTGAGGGAGTGTTGTGTGGGAGTGTTGTGAGGGAGTGTTGTGAGGGAGTGTTGTGAGGGAGTGTTGTGTGGGAGTGTTGTGTGGGAGAGTTATGAGGGAGTGTTGTGTGGGAGTGTTGTGAGGGAGTGTTGTGAGGGAGTGTTGTGAGGAAGAGTTTTGAGGGAGTGTTGTGAGGGAGTGTTGTGTGGGAGTGTTGTGAGGGAGTGTTGTGTGGGAATGTTGTGAGGGAGTGTTGTGAGGGAGTGTTGTGTGGGAGTGTAGTGTGGAAATGTTGTGAGGGAGTGTTGTGTGGGAGTATTGTGAGGGAGTGTTGTGAGGGAGTGTTGTGAGGGAGTGTTGTGAGGGAGTGTTGTGAGGAAGTGTTTTGAGGGAGTGTTGTGTGGGAGTGTTGTGTGGGAGTGTTGTGAGGGAGTGTTGTGAGTGAGTGTTGTGTGGGAGTGTTGTGTGGGAGTGTTGTGTGGGAGTGTTGTGTGGGAGTGTTGTGTGGGAGTGTTGTGAGGGAGTGTTGTGAGGGAGTTTTGTGTGGGAGTGTTGTGTGGGAGTGTTGTGTGGGAGTGTTGTGTGGGAGTGTTGTGAGGGAGTGTTGTGTGGGAGTGTTGTGTGGGAGTGTTGTGAGGGAGTGTTGTGAGTGAGTGTTGTGTGGGAGTGTTGTGAGGGAGTGTTGTGTGGGAGTGTTGTGTGGGAGTATTGTGTGGGAGTGTTGTGTGGGAGTGTTGTGAGGGAGTGTTGTGAGTGAGTGTTGTGTGGGAGTGTTGTGAGGGAGTGTTGTGTGGGAGTGTTGTGTGGGAGTGTTGTGTGGGAGTGTTGTGAGGGAGTGTTGTGAGGGAGTGTTGTGAGGGAGTTTTGTGTGGGAGTGTTGTGTGGGAGTGTTGTGTGGGAGTGTTGTGTGGGAGTGTTGTGTGGGAGTGTTGTGTGGGAGTGTTGTGTGGGAGTGTTGTGAGGGAGTGTTGCGAGGGAATGTTGTGAGGGAGTGTTGTGAGGGAGTGTTGTGTGGGAGTGTTATGTGGGAGTATTGTGAGGGAGTGTTGTGAGGGAGTGTTGAGAGGGAGTGTTGTGAGGGAGTGTTGTGAAGGAGTGTTGTGTGGGAGTGTTGTGTGGGAGTGTTGTGTGGGAGTGTTGTGTGGGAGTGTTGAGTGGGAGTGTTGTGAGGGAGTGTTGTGAGGAAGTGTTGTGAAGGATTGTTGTGTGGGAGTGTTGTGAGGGAGTGTTGTGAGGGAGTGTTGTGTGGGAGTGTTGTGTGGGAGTGTTGTGAGGGAATGTTATGAGGGAGTGTTTTGAGGGAGTGTTGTGAGGGTGTCTTGCGAGTAAGTGTTGTGAGGGAGTGCTATGAGGGAGTGTTGTGAGTAAGGGCTGTGAGGGAGAGTTGTGAGGGAGTGTGTTGCATGCAAAGAGTATGTAATCTTTATTTGGAGCATGCTAACACACTCACATAGGTATGTAAGTTCAGCCAGTCATATTGTGGATCTGGCAGTTGTGACGGTGACGTGGTTACCACTCACGATTTCACGCTTGTTATTTCCATTCCAGAGCTGGTTGAAGCACTGTGGTCTTCATTCTATTGTCTTCCATTCTGCCTTGATTACCGTGGCGTGCACTAATACCTATTGCTGTACATAGTGTATATAGTGTACATAGTGTATATAGGGTACATACTTCTGTCTATACTTGGTGAAGGATAATATAATTCAAAGTTTTTCTGCTGTGTTTATTTTCCTCCCTTTACACTCAGAATAACAGGCCTTTGAGTACCTGGGTTGTGATAAAGTGTTGTGAGGCAGTGTTTGTGAGGTAAATTGTTAAGTGCTGTGAGGGACTGTTGTGAGGCGAGTTATGAGGAAGTGTTGCGAGGGAGTGTTATGAGGAAGTGTTGTGAGGAAGTATTATGAGGAAATGTTGTGAGGGAGTGTTATGAGGCGAGTTGTGAGGAAGTGGTGTGAGGGAGTGTTATAAGGAAGTGTTGTGAGAGAGTGCTATGAGGCGAGGTGTGAGGAAGTGGTGTTAGGGAGTGCTATGAGGAAGTGTTGTGAGGGAGTGTTATGAGGCGAGGTGTGAGAAAGTGTTGTGAGGGAGTGTTGTGAGGAAATGTTATGAGGGAGTATTATGAGGAAATGTTGTGAGGGAGTGTTATGAGGCGAGGTGTGAGAAAGTGTTGTGAGAGAATGTTGTGAAGAAGTGTTGTGAGGGAGTGTTATGAGGCGAGGTGTGAGGAAGTGTTGTGGGGGAGTGTTATGGGGAAGTGTTGAGGGAGTGTTATGAGGCGAGGTGTAAGGAAGTGTTGTGAGGGAGTGTTATGAAGAAGTGTTGTGAGGGAGTGTTATGAGGCGAGGTGTGAGGAAGTGTTGTGAAGGAGTGTTATGAGGAAGTGTTTGAGGGGTATTATGAGGCGAGGTATGAGGAAGTGTTGTGAGGGAGTGCTATGAGGCGATGTGTGAGGAAGTGTTTGTTGTGAGGGAGTGTTGTGAGGGAGTGTTTGTGAGAGAGTGTTGTGAGGGAGTGTTGTGAGGGAGTGTTGCGAGTGAGTGTTTGTGAGGGAGTGCTTGTGAGGGAGTGTTGTGAGGGAGTGTTGTGAGGGAGTGTTTGTGAGGGAGTGTTGTGAGGGAGTGTTTGTGAGGGAGTATTGTGAGGGAGTGTTGTGAGGGAATGTTTGTGAGGGAGTGTTGTGAGGGAGTGTTGTGAGGGAGTGTTGTGAGGGAATGTTTGTGAGGGAGTGTTGTGAGGGAGTGTTGTGAGGGAGTGTTGTGAGGGAGTGTTCTGAGGGAATGTTGTGAGGGGGTGTTATGAGGGAGTATTGTGAGGGAGTATTCTGAGGTAGTGTTATGAGGGAGTGTTATGAGGCAAGTTATGAGGCGAGTTGTGAGTGTGTGTTGTGAGGAGAGTTGTCTCCCTGCTGGCAGTAGCAACATTCAAAATATACTCAGTGCAGGGAGAGTTTTTTTTTTTTCAAATATTTCGGTTTTTAAAAAATAAAAATGATTATTTTAATTGCCACCGATGTTTCCTAGTTATTGATGTTTCTTTTGATACTAACGATTAAAATTTCTCAAAGAATTTAGTCGTTATTTTCCACCTGTGTCTGAAATATCTAGTCTTTTCATATATCAGCGACAGTCATTTACAGATGTTCACTTTCCGGAGTAGGATGACCTAGCTTGGCAGGGGATGGTGTTTATTTCTCGTAGGATGAACTAGCTTGGCAGGGGATGGTGTTTATTTCTCGTAGGATGAACTAGCTTGGCAGGGGATGGTGTTTATTTCTCGTAGGATGAACTAGCTTGGCAGGGGATGGTGTTTATTTCTCGTAGGATGACCTAGCTTGGCAGGGGTGGTGTTTATTTCTCGTAGGATGACCTAGCTTGGCAGGGGTGGTGTTTATTTCTCGTAGGATGACCTAGCTTGGCAGGGGATAGTGTTTATTTCTCGTAGGATGACCTAGCTTGGCAGGGGTGGTGTTTATTTCTCGTAGGATGAACTAGCTTGGCAGGGGATAGTGTTTATTTCTCGTAGGATGAACTAGCTTGGCAGGGGATAGTGTTTATTTCTCGTAGGATGAACTAGCTTGGCAGGGGATGGTGTTTATTTCTTTTAGGATGAACTAGCTTGGCAAGGGATGGTGCTTATTTCTCGTAGGATGACCTAGCTTGGCAGGGGATGGTGTTTATTTCCAGTAGGATAAACTAGCTTAGCTTGGCAGGGGATGGTGTTTATTTATTGTTGAATGAACCAGCTTGGCGTGGAATAGTGTGAATATCATGCGGGATGGCTTGTCTTGGTATGGGATGGCCTGTATGGGCATGGGATAATAATAATAATAATAATAATAATAATAATAATAATAATAATAATAATAATAATAATAATAATAATAATATCTTTATTTCTACAAGTACATGTACAAGGTATACAGACCATAGCTGACATCAGTGACATGCTACTATATACAAAGCCCCTTATTATGCAGAGCATTTCGGGCAAATTAGGTCAGTGTCCCAGGATGCGACCCCACACCAGTCCACTAACCCCGAGGTACCCATTTTACTGATGGGGAACATAGACAACCGGTGTAAAGAAACACGCCCAATGTGTCTTCCCTCGCCGGGAATCAAACCCGAACACTCGCCGTGTGAAGCGACCAGTTCACGGGGCACCGTAATGGTGTATAAAACGTAGGATGGCCTAATTTAGTATGAGACGGAATATCACTAGTGGGATGGCCTGGCTTGAAATCAGAAGCTGTATATCCCACATGAGATGGTCTGGCTTGGAAGCTGAAGCTGTATATCCCACATGAGATGGTCTGGCTTGGAATGGGGTGGCTTGTTTTTCTCGCGGGATAGCCTTGCTTGGCACAAGACTGCCGTAAACTAATACCAGGCAGCGTGGGTAAATCCGGCATGGGTGGTAAGTGAAATGGGCGTGGGGCAGCGTGGGGCAGCGTGGGGCAGCGTGGGGCAGCGTGGGGCAGCGTGGGGCAGCGTGGGGCAGACGATCAGTGGTGTGGTGGGGTCGAGACACCACAGCCATGCAAACTTAAGTCAAGGTCGCATGCCTCAAACAAGTAGGTCATTCGGTTCGTTGTCTGCGTAGGAACACCTTTTGGCTTCACTTTTTTTTTGTGCGTGTGTGTGTGTTTGTGTGGTTCTGCCACAGGGAGGCGACACATTGGCGCCTGTGCTTCAGCCTTGAACTAGTGAGACCCGGAGGTGTGTAGAAGCAGACGCTGCCCAGGTGTGTGTGTGTGTGTGTGTGTGTGTGTGTGTGTGTGTGTGTGTGTGTGTGTGTGTGTGTGTGTGTGTGTGTGTGTGTGTATGTATGTGATAGAGCCCGCCGCCGTCACCGGCCTCGCGTTTATTTGCTCTCACATCCAGGGAGGAATGGCCGGCTGTTGAACCCCCTCCATCTCTGCCTCCTCCGCCCTTGTTCGCTTACTTAATTCGAGTTTGCTAGTGAGGTATTGTGAGTTCCACACACGGTAAATTAAGTGCTTACACAGACACGTGTATTTTATGTGTGTGTGTGTGTGTGTGTGTTTGTGTGTGTGTGTGTGTGTGTGTGTGTGTGTGTGTATGTGAGTCTCCACTTCTAGCCCCAGTCATTCTTTCATGAAGAATTTCTCACGTTTCGGAAACACAGATACACTGTTGCACATGTAACTTACTCATCTACTTGACGGTACTGTATTCCATCATTGTAAGGCAGAGTACAAGTCCAAATGCTCATAGGTAGATCATATCTTTGGGCCAAAGGTCCAGGTCACAGTTGAGGCGTGTAAAACAAAGGTCCAGGTCACAGTTGAGGCGTGTAAAACAAAGACACAGCTGAAAGTCAAAGGTCACAGTTAAGGCGTGTAAAACAAAGATAGCTTCAGGTCAAAGGTCAAGGTCATAGTTAAGGCCTAAGAAACGAAGAAGGTCAAGGTCACGATTGAGGTGTATGAAACCAAGCCACAGCCTAAGGTCAAAGGTCACTGCCACTGCAGTGTATACGTAGTTGGCTTTAAAACATGTGAATTAATGGTCATATAATCGACCTTACGGACAAAACAAGAAACCCTCTTAAATTGACCAATGTCTGTTAAGGGCTGTTGCTTGTTAATACCTGTGACTGCTGTCTGTTTCAGATGATGATGATATTGAGCATGATTATAATAGTTATGGTGGTCGAGGCTGATAATGATCGTCTTTTCGATGCTAAGTGCTGCCACTCGCTCATAGGAACTGATATTCTCCTTCATATAACAGCGGTACAAGCTGGAGGAGGAGCTGGAGGAGGAGGAGCTGGAGGAGGAGGAGGAGCCGGAGAAGGAGGAAGCATCGACTTAATACTCTCAATGTGGGTAAGTTCCAAGCATGAGGGTGAGTCTTCTCTGGGTATCTGGGTATCAGTGCCCCGTAAATACCAGTTATATCTCACTCACTACGGGATACCACGGCGGTATCCCCTGTCTCCTCTACCTCCAACCCTTCTTTCGTCACACCAACCCACTCATAACAAAACTACCAAGCACTTGCCTCATTCATATATGCAAATTACCACCACCTGCCAGAGCAATAACAATTAACACCTACCAAACCAATAACAATTACCACCTACCAGACCAATAACAATTACCACCTACCACACCAATAACAATTACCACCTACCAAACCAATAACAATTACCACCTACCAGACCAATAACAATTACCACCTACCAGACCAATAACAATTACCACCTACCAGACCAATAACAATTACCACCTACCAGAGCAATAACAATTAACACCTACCAAACCAATAACAATTACCACCTACCAGACCAATAACAATTACCACCTACCAGACCAATAACAATTACCACCTACCAGACCAATAACAATTACCACCTACCAAACCAATAACAATTACCACCTACCAGACCAATAACAATTACCACCTACCAGACCAATAACAATTACCACCTACCAGACCAACAGCAATTACCACCTACCAGACCAATAACACTTACCACCTACCAGACCAATAACAATTACCACCTACCAAACCAATAACAATTACCACCTGTTACAAAAAACGCGATTCTAAAAGCTTAGAGATCTCCAGTGAATACTAGAAAGGACTGCCCTTCTAGCATCCAGCCTGTTACTGGGTTTTCGTAACAAGTAGTCAGTATCCTTGTCCAATTATCCATTAAAATTCAGTATGAATTATTAGTGCTTTAGGATTACAACTGGTAGGCTACTAACTAGAGAAATTAAAATTTAATAAATTTATTAAGTAGTAAGTTGTCTAGAGGTATATTATCAAATTAAATTAATTACAGCAATCAAAATAAAATCAATCTCTCGAGTTCAATATTATTGTGCTGAAAGCACATATCACATTTATAATTCTTAAGTACCGTCAGGTACATTAACATTTAATAAGATATTACAAATATGTACAAGTGTGTGTATGCGTATAAGTGCTCTTAAGTAGTTAGCTGTGTCTCAAGACTCGAATTAGACTTAAACAAGTGACTGACAAAGTCCTCAAATAAACTAACTTCTTGACCGACTGGCAACCCGAACAGTCTGCTTGAACAACAAAGAATGCTAAGCCCAATAGCAATGCAATATCAAGCGACTGCGACACAGAATCAGGAACTGGGAAATAATATAACGACACTAAGTAGGGACCATCTGCAGATCCTCCACAAGTTACAAAACTCCCATAAAACTGAATCTACGTTCAGCATAGGAAAAACTCGACTGTGACAATGCACAGAAACCAGTACAAAATTAGGTCAGAAGCTATAGCTAAGGACCTGAGATACTCAGAGTGTCTATGTGACACACAACCTCAGTACAACGTCGAAAATCACTAAGTCTATACAATGTTCTGTGAACAAAGTTCTACAGAACTAACAAGAATAATGAGACAGACAATCTGTCCAACCACCAAGCGAGTCTCTCGCAGACTCTCAGACAGACAATCTGTCCAACCACCAAGCGAGTCTCCAGCAGACTCTCAGACAGACAATCTGTCCAACCACCAAGCGAGTCTCCAGCAGACTGACAATTTCACGAGAGGTGAAGACACCCCCCCCTCGATCACGTGATAGCTACGTGGACAACTGCAGCTCAGAAGCCGGCAGTATAACGAGCGACAAGCGATAATTATAGTAGTTTGACAATCAAGCCTAACTGAGCACATTTTATATACATCCTAACAACATAAGCTAAATAACAATATAACAGTCAAATAATAATATAAAGTCATACATTTACGATTTAGCTATTATCGCAAATATAAGCAATATAAAATTATATGAAAAGATAATATACATTACATATATACATAATAATCATTGTAACCCATTCAGGGGTTGCAACACCACCTACCAGACCAATAACACTTACCACCTACCAGACCAATAACAATTACCACCTACCAGACCAATAACAATTACCACCTACCAGACCAATAACACTTACCACCTACCAGACCAATAACAATTACCACCTACCAGACCAATAACAATTACCACTTCCCCCGATGAAAAGCAGGGGCGCCACGAGTACACTGAGAGACAACACAATAAGTGTCCGGGGCCCAAGACTGTTCAACTGCCTCCCAGTATACATAAGGGGGATTACCAATAGACCCCTGGTTGTCTTCAAGAAGGCACTGGACAGGCACCTAAAGTCAGTACCTGACCAACCGGGCTGTGGTTCGTAAGTCAGCTTGCGTGCGGCCAGCAGTAACAACAGCAACTGGAGCCTAAGACAGTTGAAAGTTTGAAGCCGGTCAGAAGAGGCATTCTAAAATAATAGTACTGGAATTTAAAGCAAAAATGAATAAAAGAAAAACTAAAGTCAGGCTCAAACAATAGGTATTGTCTAGTGAGCCTCGGCGGAGGTATATCTTCAGACTGCAGTGAGCCTCGGCGGAGGTATATCTTCAGACTGCAGTGAGTCTCGGTGGAGGTATATCTTCAGACTGCAGTGAGCCTCGGCGGAGGTATATCTTCAGACTGCAGTGAGCCTCGGTGGAGGTATATCTTCAGACTGCAGTGAGCCTCGGTGGAGGTATATCTTCAGACTGCAGTGAGCCTCGGCGGAGGTATATCTTCAGACTGCAGTGAGTCTCGGCGGAGGTATATCTTCAGACTGCAGTGAGTCTCGGCGGAGGTATATCTTCAGACTGCAGTGAGTCTCGGCGGAGGTATATCTTCAGACTGCAGTGAGTCTCGGCGGAGGTATACCTTCAGACTGCAGTGAGTCTCGGCGGAGGTATATCTTCAGACTGCAGTGAGTCTCGGCGGAGGTATACCTGTGATATTCTAAGTGTCTTCAAGGGTGAGTTTTTGATGAGAGTTTATTCGTAAACGGTGAGTCTTCGAAAGCTTGTTCTTCGAGAGTGAGTCTTTCAGGTCTGTTCTTTGAGGGTGAGTCTTTGAGGTCTGTTCTTCGAGGGTGAGTCTTTGAGGTTTGTTCTTTGAGGGTGAGTCTTCGAGAATTTGTTCTTCAAGAGTGAGATAGAAGAAAATAGAGCCTCCGAGGTGAACGTCAGCGGTAAATCATCAAAATCAGATTCCGCCGCATACATCAACCTCTTTCATCAACCTCAGAAGTCAACTTCGAACGACAGCTTCCATCGCCAATCGCCAAGGTCTTACTCAGAAGTCGACCCTCCAAAAGTCAACATCCAATGTCATCCTCCACTGCCAACCTCCTAAGTCAAACTCCAACACCAACATCCAAATGTTGCAGCGATTTTCCATGCTGCAACATTTATAAGATATGATCTTCCGGGGAGGAAGGGGGGGGGGAAGATTTACTAGCAATAAATAAAGTGGGAAGTGTGTACTCACCTAGTTGAGGTTGCGGGGGTCGAGTCCGAGCTCCTGGCCCCGCCTCTTCACTGATCGCTACTAGGTCACTCTCCCTGAGCCGTGAGCTTTATCATACCTCTGCTTAAAGCTATGTATGGATCCTGCCTCCACTACATCGTGTGTGTGTGTGTGTGTGTGTGTGTGTGTGTGTGTGTGTGTGTGTGTGTGTGTGTTTGTGTGTGTGTGTGTGTGTGTGTGTGTTTGTGTGTGTGTGTGTTTGTGTGTGTGTGTGTGTGTGTGTGTGTGTGTGTGCGTGTGTGTGTGTGTGTGTGTGTGTGTGTGTGCGTGTGTGTACTCACCTAAATGTACTCACCTAATTGTACTCACCTAATTGTACTCACCTAATTGTACTCACCTAATTGTAGTTGCAGGGGTCGAGACTCAGCTCCTGGCCCCGCCTCTTCACTGAACGCTACTAGGTCCTCTCTCTCTCTCCCTGCTCCATGAGCTTTATCATACCTCTTCTTAAAGCTACGTAGGGTTCCTGCCTCCACTATATCGCTCGCCAGACTGTTCCACTTCCTGACCACTCTATGACTGAAGAAATGCTTCCTAACATCCCAGTGACTCATCTGAGTCTTCAACTTCCAAGAGTGACCCCTTGTTTCTGTGTCCCATCTCTGAAACATCTTGTATGTCGTTATCATGTTTCCCTTAACCCTCCTGTCCTCCAGTGTCGTCAGGCCGATTTCCCTCATCCTTTCTTCGTAGAACATTCCCCTGAGCTCTGGAACTAACCTTGTCGCAAACCTTTTCACTTTCTCTAATTTCTTAACGTGCTTGACCCGGTGCGGGTTCCGAACTGGTGCTGCATACTCCAGTATGGGCCTGACGTACACAGTGTACAGAATCTTGAACGAGTCCTTCTTCAAGTGTCGAAACGCTATTCTTAGGTTTGCCAGGCGCCCATATTCTGCAGCAGTTATGTGGTTGATGTGCTCCTCAGATGTGCTCGGTATTAAACTCATCTCAAGATCCTTTTCCTGTAGTGAGGTTTGCAGTCTTTGCCTTACCCCCCCCCCCCCGCCCCATCCAGCCTGAACTCTGTCTGCGGTCTTCTTTCACCTTCTCCAATCTTCATGATTTTGCACTTGGTGGGGTTAAACTCCAGGAGCCAGTTATTGGACCAGGTGTGCAGCCTGTCCAAATCCCTTTGTAGTCGTACCTGATCCTCATCCACTTGAATTCTCTGCATTAGCTTCACATAGTCTGCAAACACGGACACCTCTGAATATATCCTTTCCGTCATGTCATTCATATATACCAGAAACAGCACCGGCTAGGAATGACCCTTTTGAAACACCGTTCGTCACAGGTGCCCACTCTGACAACTCGTCACGTACCATCATTCATTGTCTCCTTCCTGTCAGGTATTCTCTGATCCATTCCAATTCCTTCTTTCCTGTCATTCTTGCCTGCTCCTCTAGCTTTTGCAGTAATCTCTTGTGCTGAACTATGTTGAAAGCCTACTTACAGTCCAAGAAAATACAGTCTACCCCAGCCCTCTCTCTCTTGTTGTACTCCTGTCACCTTGTCGTAAAACTCCAGTGGGTTTGTAACATAGGATTTCCCCCTCTCTGAAATCGTCTGGTTATTTAGGTGCTCCACCAGTCTTTTCCTGATAAGCTTCTCCATGACTTTGTATACTATACATGTTTAGTCTGGCTATCTGTCTCATTTCTCAAAGATTGAGACTACATTTACTGTCTTCTACAACTCATGTAGTTGCCCTATTTTGACAGATACCTTGAAGATTGTTGTTAGTGGCACATACAACGTCTCTGCTCACTCCCTCAGGAGCCACACAGAGATGTCCGGTCCCAATTATTTTTTTATGTATCTAGCTGACTTAGCAGCCTCCTCACCTACTCCTCGGCTGTATGTAGTGTGTTCAGCACTTGATGGTGTACCCTTCCATCCACGTTTACTGGAGACCTTTTTGTCTTCACTGAGAATACTTCCTTAAATCTCTTGTTGAGTTCTTCACATTATTCTTTGTCGTTGCTATTGATCTCCCCTCCTTCCTTCTTCAGCCTGATTACCTGGGCCTTGATTGTTGTTTTCCTCCTGATGTGGAAAACAACAGACAAGGACCAGGTAATCAGGTTGAAGAAAGGAGGAAAGATCACAAGAAACGACAAAGAAATATGTAAAGAGCTTAGCACGAGATTGAATGAAGTATTTTTAGGGGAGACAGTGTGTGTGTGTGTGTGTGTGTGTGTGTGTGTGTGTGTGTGTGTGTGTGTGTATGTATGTGTGTGTGTACTCACCTATTTGTACTCACCTATTTGTGGTTGCAGGGGTCGAGTCCTAGCTCCTGGCCCCGCCTCTTCACCGGTTGCTACTAGGCCCTCTCTCTCCCCACTCCATGAGCTTTATCAAACCTCGTCTTAAAACTGTGTATGGTTCCTGCCTCCACTACGTCATTTTCTAGGCTATTCCACTGCCTTACAACTCTATGACTGAAGAAATACTTCCTACTATCTCTCTGACTCATTTGTGTCTTCAACTTCCAATTGTGGCCTCTTGTTTCTGTGTCCCCTCCCTGGAACATCCTGTCTTTGTCCACCTTGTCTATTCCACGCAGTATTTTATATGTCGTTATCATGTCTCCCCTGACCCTCCTGTCCTCCAGTGTCGTCAGGCCGATTTCCCTTAATCTTTCTTCATAGGACATTCCCCTTAGCTCTGGAACTAACCTTGTTGCAAACCTTTGTACTTTCTCTAGTTTCTTGACGTGCTTTATCAAGTGCGGGTTCCAAACAGGTGCTGCATACTCCAGTATGGGCCTGACATACACGGTGTACAGTGTCTTGAATGATTCCTTACTAAGGTATCGGAATGCTGTTCTCAGGTTTGCCAGGCGCCCATATGCTGCAGCAGTTATCTGATTGATGTGTGCTTCCGGAGACATGCTCGGTGTTATACTCACCCCAAGATCTTTCTCCTTGAGTGAGGTTTGCAGTCTTTGGCCACCTAGCCTATACTCTGTCTGTGGTCTTCTGTGCCCTTCCCCTATCTTCATGACTTTGCATTTGGCAGGATTAAATTCGAGAAGCCATTTGCTGGACCAGGTGTCCAGTCTGTCCAGGTCTCTTTGAAGTCCTGCCTGGTCCTCATCAGATTTAATTCTCATTAACTTCACATCATCTGCAAACAGGGACACTTCTGAGTCTAACCCTTCCGTCATGTCGTTCATGTGTGTGTGTGTGTGTGTGTGTGTGTGTGTGTGCATGTGGTGTGTGTGTGTGTGTGTTGTGTGTTGTGTGTGTGTGTGTTTTGTGCGTGTGGTGTGTGTGTGTGTGTGTTGTGTGTGTGGTGTATGTGAGGGTGTGTGTGAGTGTGTGAGTGTGTGTGTGTGTGTGTGTGTGTGTGTGTGTGTGTGTGTACTCACCTAGTTGTACTCACCTAGTTGAGGTTGCGGGGGTCGAGTCCGAGCTCCTGGCCCCGCCTCTTCACTGATCGCTACTAGGTCACTCTCCCTGAGCCGTGAGCTTTATCATACCTCTGCTTAAAGCTATGTATGTATCCTGCCTCCACTACATCGCTTCCCAAACTATTCCACTTACTGACTACTCTGTGGCTGAAGAAATACTTCCTAACATCCCTGTGATTCGTCTGTGTCTTCAACTTCCAACTGTGTCCCCTTGTTACTGTGTCCAATCTCTGGAACATCCTGTCTTTGTCCACCTTGTCAATTCCTCTCAGTATTTTGTATGTCATTATCATGTCCCCCCTATCTCTCCTGTCCTCCAGTGTCGTCAGGTTGATTTCCCTTAACCTCTCCTCGTAGGACATACCTCTTAGCTCTGGGACTAGTCTTGTTGCAAACCTTTGCACTTTCTCTAGTTTCTTTACGTGCTTGGCTAGGTGTGGGTTCCAAACTGGTGCCGTATACTCCAATATGGGCCTAACATACACGGTGTACAGGGTCCTGAATGATTCCTTATTAAGATGTCGGAATGCTGTTCTGAGGTTTGCTAGGCGCCCATATGCTGCAGCAGATATTTGGTTGCTGTGCGCTTCAGGAGATGTGCCTGGTGTTATACTCACCCCAAGATCTTTTTCCTTGAGTGAGGTTTGTAGTCTCTGGCCCCCTAGACTGTACTCCGTCTGCGGTCTTCTTTGCCCTTCCCCAATCTTCATGACTTTGCACTTGGTGGGATTGAACTCCAGGAGCCAATTGCTGGACCAGGTCTGCAGCCTGTCAAGATCCCTTTGTAGTTCTGCCTGGTCTCCGACCTAATGAATTCTTCTCATTAACTTCACGTCATCTGCAAACAGGGACACCTCAGAGTCTATTCCTTCCGTCATGTAGTTCTCAAATACCAGAAACAGCACTGGTCCTAGGACTGACCCCTGTGGGACCCCGCTGGTCACAGGTGCCCACTCTGACACCTCGCCACGTACCATGACTCGCTGCTGTCTTCCTGACAAGTATTCCCTGATCCATTGTAGTGCCTTCCCTGTTATCCCTGCTTGGTCCTCCAGTTTTTGCACCAATCTCTTGTGTGGAACTGTGTCAAACGCCTTCTTGCAGTCCAAGAATATGCAATCCACCCACCCCTCTCTGTCTTGTCTTACTGCTGTCACCATGTCATAGAACTCCAGTACGTTTGTGACACAGGATTTCCCGTCCCTGAAATCATGTTGGTTGCTGTTGATGAGATCGTTCCTTTCTAGGTGTTCCACCACTCTTCTCCTGATAATCTTCTCCATGATTTTGCATACTATACATGTCAGTGACACCGGTCTGTAGTTTAATGCTTCGTGTCTGTCTCCTTTCTTAAAGATTGGGACTACATTTGCTGTCTTCCATGCCTCAGGCAATCTCCCTGTTTCGATAGATGTATTGAATATTGTTGTTAGGGGTACACATAGCGCCTCTGCTCCCTCTCTCAATACCCATGGGGAGATGTTATCTGGTCCCATTGCCTTTGAGGTATCTAGCTCACTCAGAAGCCTCTTCACTTCTTCCTCGGTTGTGTGCACTGTGTCCAGCACATGGTGGTGTGCCCCACCTCTCCGTCTTTCTGGAGCCCCTTCTGTCTCCTCTGTGAACACTTTTTTGAATCTCTTGTTGAGTTCCTCACATACTTCACGGTCATTTCTTGTTGTCTCTCCTCCTTCCTTCCTTAGCCTGATTACCTGGTCCTTGACTGTTGTTTTCCTCCTGATGTGGCTGTACAACAGTTTCGGGTCAGATTTGGCTCTCGCTGCTAAGTCATTTTCATATCGTCTTTGGGCCTCCCTTCTTATCTGTACATATTCGTTTCTGGCTCTACGACTGCTCTCCTTATTCTCCTGGGTCCTTTGCCTTCTATATTTCTTCCATTCCCTAGCACACTTGGTTTTTGCCTCCCTGCACCTTTGGGTGAACCATGGGCTCATCCTGGCTTTTTCATTATTCCTGTTACCCTTGGGTACAAACCTCTCCTCAGCCTCCTTGCATTTTGTTGCTACATATTCCATCATCTCATTAACTGGCTTCCCTGCCAGTTCTCTGTCCCACTGAACCCCGTTCAGGAAGTTCCTCATTCCTGTGTAGTCCCCTTTCTTGTAATTTGGCTTCATTCGTCCTGGCCTTCCTGCTTCTCCCTCCACTTGTAGCTCTACTGTGTATTCGAAGCTTAAAACCACATGGTCACTGGCCCCAAGGGGTCTTTCATATGTGATGTCCTCGATATCTGCACTACTCAAGGTGAATACTAAGTCCATCCTTGCTGGTTCATCCTCTCCTCTCTCTCTTGTAGTGTCCCTTACGTGTTGGTACATGAAGTTTTCCAGTACCACCTCCATCATCTTAGCCCTCCATGTATCTTGGCCCCCATGTGGGTCCAAGTTCTCCCAATCGATCTCCTTGTGGTTAAAGTCACCCATGATCAGGAGCTTTGCCCTGCATGCATGAGCTCTTCTGGCCACTCTAGCCAGTGTGTCAACCATCGCTCTATTGCTCTCGTCGTACTCTTGCCTTGGCCTCCTGCTGTTCTGTGGTGGGTTATACATCACTGCTATTACCACCTTGGGACCTCCAGAGTGAAGTGTTCCCGCTATGTAATCACTTTCTTCTCTGCTGTCTCCTCTCTCCAGCTCATCAAAATTCCAGCGATTTTTGATCAGCAATGCCACTCCTCCACCCCCCCTGTTCCCTCTGTCTTTCCTCAGGATTTGGTATCCCGTTGGAAAGATGGCATCTGTTATCATACCTGCAAGCTTGGTTTCTGTGAGAGCTATGATGTCCGGTGATGCCTCTTTGACTCTTTCATGCCACTCCTCTCACTTATTTGTTATTCCATCAGCGTTTGTGTACCATACCTTCAGTTTCCTTTCCAACACTGTGGTTTGGGGGGCCTGTGAGGGTGGGAGACCTGGTAGCATACTGTGGGATTCTATAGCTCGGTGTTGGGTGGAGGCTGTGGGTATGGATTGTAGTGTGTGTTGGGATGGTGTGGTGTGTACTCACCTATTTGTACTCACCTATTTGTGGTTGCAGGGGTCGAGTCCTAGCTCCTGGCCCCGCCTCTTCACCGGTTGCTACTAGGCCCTCTCTCTCCCCGCTCCATGAGCTTCATAGGACATTCCCCTTAGCTCTGGAACTAACCTTGTTGCAAACCTTTGTACTTTCTCTAGTTTCTTGACGTGCTTTATCAAGTGCGGGTTCCAAACAGGTGCTGCATCCTCCAGTATGGGCCTGACATACACGGTGTACAGTGTCTTGAATGATTCCTTACTAAGGTATCGGAATGCTGTTCTCAGGTTTGCCAGGCGCCCATATGCTGCAGCAGTTATCTGATTGATGTGTGCTTCCGGAGACATGCTCGGTGTTATACTCACCCCAAGATCTTTCTCCTTGAGTGAGGTTTGCAGTCTTTGGCCACCTAGCCTATACTCTGTCTGTGGTCTTCTGTGCCCTTCCCCTATCTTCATGACTTTGCATTTGGCAGGATTAAATTCGAGAAGCCATTTGCTGGACCAGGTGTCCAGTATGTCCAGGTCTCTTTGAAGTCCTGCCTGGTCCTCATCAGATTTAATTCTCCTCATTAACTTCACATCATCTGCAAACAGGGACACTTCTGAGTCTAACCCTTCCGTCATGTCGTTCACATATACCAAAAATAGCACTGGTCCTAGGACCGACCCCTGTGGGACCCCGCTCGTCACAGGTGCCCACTGTGATACATCATTACGTACCATGACTCGTTGTTGCCTCCCTGTCAGGTATTCTCTGATCCATTGCAGTGCCCTTCCTGTTATATGCGCCTGATGCTCTAGCTTCTGCACTAATCTCTTGTGAGGAACTGTGTCAAAGGCCTTCTTGCAGTCCAAGAAGATGCAATCAACCCACCCCTCTCTCTCTTGTCTTACTTCTGTTATTTTATCATAAAACTCCAGAAGGTTTGTGACACAGGATTTGCCTTCCGTGAATCCGTGCTGGTTGGCATTTATACTCCTGTTCCGTTCCAGGTGCTCCACCACTCTCCTCCTGATAATCTTCT
>NC_091299.1:17661757-17699257 GCF_038502225.1 Cherax quadricarinatus | reverse complement strand
CTTGGAGAGGTTTTAGTAAACTTGGAGAGGTTTCAGTAAGCTTGGAGAGGTTTCAGTAAACTTGTAGAGGTTTTAGTAAACTTGGAGAGGTTTCAGTAAGCTTGGAAAGGTTTCAGTGAGCTTGGAAACGTTTCATTAAACTTGGAGAGGTTTCAGTAAGCTTTGAAAGATTTCAGCAAGCTTCCGAGGTTTCAGTAAACTTTGAGAAATTTCAGTAAGCTTGGAAAGCTTTCAGTAAACTTGGAAAGGTTTCAGTAAGCTTTGAAAGGTTTCAATAGGCTCGGCGAGGTTTTAGTGAACCTGGAGAGGTTTCAGTGATCTTAGAAAGGTTTCAGTAAGCTTGGAAAGTTTTCAGTAAGCTTGCAAGGTTTCAGTAAACTTTGAGAGGTTTCAGTAAGTTTGGAAAAGTTTCAGTAAGCTTGGAAAGGTTTCAGTAAACTTAGAGAGGTTTCAGTAAGCTTGAAGAGGTTTCAGTAAACTTGGAGAGATTTCAGTAAGCTTGAAAAGGTTTCAGTAAGCTTGGAAAGGTTTCAGTAAACTCGGAGAGGTTTCAGTAAGCTTCGAGAGGTTTCAGTAAACTTTGAATGGTTTCAGTAGGCTTGGCGAGGCTTTAGTAAACTTGGAGAGGTTTCAGTGAGCTTGGAAAGGTTTCAGTAAGCTTGGAAAGGTTTCAGTAAACTTGGAGAGATTTCAGTAAACTTTGAAAGTTTTCAGTAAGTTTGGCGAGGTTTCAGTAAATTTGGAAAGGTTTCCGTTAGCTTGAAAAGGTTTCAGTAAACTTGGAAAGGTTTCAGTAAGCTTGGAAAGGTTTCAGTAAACTTTGAAAGGTTTCAGTAAACTTTGAAAGGTTTCAGTTGGCTTGGCGAGGTTTTAGTAAACTTGGAGAGGTTTCCGTGAGCTTGGAAAGGTTTCAGCAAGCTTTGGACGGTTTCAGTAATTTGGAGAGGTTTCGTTAAACTTGGAGAAGTTTCAGTAAGCTTGAAAAAATTTCAATAAACTTGTGAGGTTTCCGTAAAGTTGGAGAGGTTTCAGTAAGCTTGGAAATTTTTCAGTAAGCTAAAGGTTTAATAAGCTTGGAGAGGTTTCAGTAAGCTTGGAGAGGTTTCAGCTAACTTGGAAAGGTTTCAGTAAGCTAGGAAAGGTTTCAATAAACTTGGAGAGGTTTCAGTAAGCTTGGAGAGATTTCAGTAAACTTTGAAAGGTTTCAGTAGGCTTGACAAAGTTTCAGTAAACTTGGAAAGGTTTCTTTATGCTTGAAAAGGTTTCAGGATTCCTGGCGAGGTTTTAGTGAACTTGGAGAGGTTTCAGTAAGCTTGGAAAGGTTTCAGTAAGCTTGAAAACGTTTCAGTAAACTTGGAGAGGTTTCAGTAAGCTTGGAAAGGTTTCAGTAAGCCTGGCAAGGTTTCAGTAAACTTGGAGAGGTTTCAATAAACTTGGAGAGGTTTCGGTATGCTTGAAAAGATTTAGCTTGACGATTTTTTAGTAATCATGGAGAGGTTTCAGTAAGCTTGGAAAGGTTTCAGTAAACTTGGAGAGGTTTCAGTAAGCTTGGATAGGTTTTAGTAAGCTTGGAAAGGTTTCAGTAGACTTGGAGATGTTTCAGTAAGCTTGGAGACGTTCCCGTAAGCTTTCAAAGATTTCAGTAAGCTTGTGAGGTTTCAGTAAACGTCGAGAGGTTTCAGCAAGCTTGGAAAGGTTCCAGTAGTCTTGGAAAGGTTTGAGTAAACTTGGAGAGGTTTCAGTAAGCTTGGAGAGGATTCAGTAAGCTTTGAAAGGTTTCAGTAGGATTGGCAAGGTTTTAGTAAACTTGGCGAGGTTTCAGTAAGCTTGGAAAGATTTTCGTAAACTTGGAGAGGTTTCAGTAAGCTTGGAAAGATTTCGATAAACTTGGAGAGGTTTTAGTAAGCTTGGAAAGGTTTCCGTAAACTTGGAGAGGTTTCAGTAAGCTTGGAGAGGTTTCAATAAACTTGGAGAGGTTCCAGTAAGCTTTGAAAAATGTCAGCAAGCTTGCGAGGTTTCAGTAAACTTGGAGAGGTTTCGGTAAGCTTGGAAAGGTTTTAGTAAGCTTGAAAAGGTTTCAGTAAACTTGGAGATGTTTCAGTAAGCTTGGAGACGTTTCAGTAAACTTGGAGAGGTTTCAGTAAGCTTGGAAAGGTTTCAGTAAGCCTGGCAAGGTTTCGGTAAACTTGGAGAGGTTTCAATAAACTTGGAGAGGTTTCCGTAAACTTGGAGAGGTTTCAGTAAGCTTGAAGAAGTTTCAGTAATTTCGAAAGGTTTCAGTAAGCTTGGCGAGGTTTCAGTAAACTTGGAGAGGTTTCAGTAAACTTGGAAAGGTTTCAGTAAGCTTAGCGAGGCTTCAGTAAACTTTGAGAGGTTTCAGTAAGTTTGGAAAGGTTTCAGTAAACTTGGAGAGGTTCCAGTAAGCTTGGAGAGGTTTCAGTAAGCTTGGCGAGGTTCCAGTAAACTTGAAGAGGTTTCAATAAACTTAGAAAGGCTTCAGTGAGTTTGGCGAGGTTTCAGTATACTTGAGAAGGTTTCAGTATGCTTGGCGAGGTTTCCGAAAACTTGAAAAGGTCTTGGAAAGGTTTCAGTAAACTTGGAGAGGTTCCAGTAAGCTTGGAGAGGTTTCAGTAAACTTGGAATGGTTTCAGTAAACTTGGCGAGGTTTTAGTAATCATGGGGAGGTTTCAGTAAGCTTGGAAAGATTTCAGTAAACTTGGAGAGGTTTCAGGAAACTTGAAAACGTTTCATTAAGCTTGGCGTGGTTTCAGTAAACTTGGAGAGGTTTCAGTAAGCTTTGAGAATATAATGCAAATGGTTTATTAACCCGACAAGTTGAAGACTGTGACACTTAAGCAATATTAAGGAATCTTTATTGGGAAAATGTTTCTCCAGCAGAGTGGCTCTGGAGTCGATGTGTTCAGTATATAGGACACAAGACGCTTCAGACAGCCAATGGTACCATCGTCACGTCGGGATAATCCTCACCACGTCAAGATAATCATCGTCATGTCAAGACAATCATGTTCATACTAGATAATTACCACGTCAAGGTAATAATAGTCACGTTAACATAATCATTACGTCACTGTAATCATCGTCCCCTAAAAGTAATTATTGTCGAGTAAATCTTCTTCATGTGAAAAAAAGTATCGTCACGTCAAGGAAAACATCGTTACGTCAAATAAATCATCGTCACATCAAGGTAATCATAGTCACGTCTATGTAAATATTTTCACGTCAAGCTAATCATGGTAACGTCTAGGTAATCACTGACATGTCAAGGTAATTGTCATGTCAAGGGAATCATCGTCACATCCGGATAATCATCTTCATGTCAAAGTAATCATTGTCACTTCAAGATAATAATCGTCACGTCAAGGTATTACAAACACATGTAATAGTGGCCTGTTGACCTGGTCATAATGGGCTGTTGACCTGGTCGTAATGGGTTGTTGACCTGGTCGTAATGGGTTGTTGACCTGATCGTAATGGGTTGTTGACCTGGTCGTAATGGGTTGTTGACCTGGTTGTAATTGGTTGTTGACCTGGTCGTAATGGGTTGTTGACCTGGTCGTAATGGGTTGTTGACCTGGTCGTAATGGGTTGTTGACCTGGTCATAATGGGCTGTTGACCTGGTCGTAATGGGTTGTTGACCTGGTCATAATGGGCTGTTGACCTGGTCGTAATGGGTTGTTGACCTGGTCATAATGGGCTGTTGACCTGGTCATAATGGGCTGTTGACCTGGTCGTAATGGGTTGTTGACCTGGTCGTAATGGGCTGTTGACCTGGTCGTAATGGGCTGTTGACCTGGTCATAATGGGCTGTTGACCTGGTCATAATGGGCTGTTGACCTGGTCGTAATGGGCTGTTGACCTGGTCATAATGGGCTGTTGACCTGGTCATAATGGGCTGTTGACCTGGTCGTAATGGGTTGTTGACCTGGTCGTAATGGGTTGTTGACCTGATCGTAATGGGTTGTTGACCTGGTCGTAATGGGTTGTTAACCTGTTTGTAATGGGTTGTTGACCTGGTCGTAATGGGTTGTTGACCTGGTCGTAATTGGTTGTTGACCTGGTCGTAATGGGTTGTTGACCTGGTTGTAATGGGTTATTGACCTGGCTGTAATGGGGTGTTGACCTGGTTGTAATGGGTTGTTGACCTGGTTGTAATGGGTTGTTGACCTGGTTGTAATGGGTTGTTGACCTGGTCGTAATGGGTTGTTGACCTGGTTGTAATGGGTTGTTGACCTGGTTGTAATAAGTTGTTGACCTGGTAGTAATGGGTTGTTGACCTGGTTGTAATGGGTTGTTGACCTGGTTGTAATGGGTTGTTGACCTGATTGTAATGGGTTGTTGACCTGTTTGTAATGGATTGTTGGCCTGGTTGTAATAGGTTGTTGACCTGGTGGTAATGGGTTGCTGACCTGATTGTAATGAGTTGTTGACCTGGTTGTAATGGGTTGTTGACCTGGATGTAATGAGTTGTTGACCTGGTTGTAATGGGTTATTGACCTGGTTGTAATGGGTTGTTGACCTGTTTGTAATGGGTTGTTGACCTGGTTGTAATGGGTTGTTGACCTGGTTGTAATGGGTTGTTGACCTGGTTGTAATGGGTTGTTGACCTGGTTGTAATGGGTTGTTGACCTGGTTGTAATGGGTTGTTGACCTGGTTGTAATGGGTTGTTGACCTGATTGTAATGGGGTGTTGACCTGGTTGTAATGGATTGTTGGCCTGGTTGTAATAGGTTGTTGACCTGGTGGTAATGGGTTGCTGACCTGATTGTAATGAGTTGTTGACCTGGTTGTAATGGGTTGTTGACCTGGATGTAATGAGTTGTTGACCTGGTTGTAATGGGTTATTGACCTGGTTGTAATGGGTTGTTGACCTGGTTGTAATGGGTTGTTGACCTGGTTGTAATGGGTTGTTGACCTGGTTGTAATGGGTTGTTGACCTGGTTGTAATGGGTTGTTGACCTGGTTGTAATGGGTTGTTGACCTGGTTGTAATGGGTTGTTGACCTGGTTGTAATGGGTTGTTGACCTGGTTGTAATGGGTTGTTGACCTGGTTGTAATGGGTTGTTGACCTGGTTGTAATGGGTTGTTGACCTGGTTGTAATGGGTTGTTGACCTGGTTGTAATGGGTTGTTGACCTGGTTGTAATGGGTTGTTGACCTGGTCGTAATGGGTTGTTGACCTGGTTGTAATGGGTTGTTGACCTGGTTGTAATTGGGTGTTGACCTGGTTGTAATGGGTTGTTGACCTGGTCGTAATGGGTTGTTGACCTGGTTGTAATGGGTTGTTGACCTGGTTGTAATGGGTTGTTGACCTGGTTGTAATGGGTTGTTGACC
The DNA here is from genome assembly GCF_038502225.1 of Cherax quadricarinatus. NCBI lineage: Eukaryota > Metazoa > Arthropoda > Malacostraca > Decapoda > Parastacidae > Cherax > Cherax quadricarinatus. The sequence goes on along the minus strand of NC_091299.1, from coordinate 17,693,904 downwards.
TGGTTGTAATGGGTTGTTGACCTGGTTGTAATGGGTTGTTGACCTGGTTGTAATGGGTTGTTGACCTGGTTGTAATGGGTTGTTGACCTGGTTGTAATGGGTTGTTGACCTGGTTGTAATGGGTTGTTGACCTGGTTGTAATGGGTTGTTGACCTGGTTGTAATGGGTTGTTGACCTGGTTGTAATGGGTTGTTGACCTGGTTGTAATGGGTTGTTGACCTGGTTGTAATGGGTTGTTGACTTGGTTGTAATGGGTTGTTGACCTGGTTGTAATGGGTTGTTGACCTGGTTGTAATGGGTTGTTGACCTGGTTGTAATGGGTTGTTGACCTGGTTGTAATGGGTTGTTGACCTGGTTGTAATGGGTTGTTGACCTGGTCGTAATGGGTTGTTGACCTGGTTGTAATGGGTTGTTGACCTGGTTGTAATGGGGTGTTGACCTGGTTGTAATGGGTTGTTAACCTGGTCGTAATGGGTTGTTGACCTGGTTGTAATGGGTTGTTGACCTGGTTGTAATGGGTTGTTGACCTGGTTGTAATGGGTTGTTGACCTGGTTGTAATGGGTTGTTGACCTGGTTGTAATGGGTTGGAGCCAAACAAACTCAGTTGAATATTAAACTTGTATTTTCCTTCACCAAATGCTTATATACAGAATGTTCACTTACGTACATTATGTACATGAGTGGAATGTAAGTATACCACACGGTGATAAAGATACGACAGAAGTCAGAGAGAGAGAGAGAGAGAGAGAGAGAGAGAGAGAGAGAGAGAGAGAGAGAGAGAGAGAGAGAGAGAGAGAGAGAGAGAGAGAGAGCGACCCTCCTTGGCTAGCTGCAAGAACTGTGTCAAAACTGTCAGTGGTGACAATAAGGCAGGTGAAGGTGCATTTCCTTCTTAAATCGCTGGACCAAGAAAAGGCTGTGGGCCCAGACAAGTTGAGCCCAAGATTGTTGAGAAGATGTGCAGACCAGCTAGCAGCATCTCTAACTCGCATCTTTCAGCACTGCCTAGTACAGTGTAAATGGCCCTCTCTATGGAAAGAGGCAAATGTAGTCCCTGTTCACAAAAAGAAGAGCAGAGCAGAAATCAGCAACTACAGACCAGTGTCTTTCCTGTCAATCACTGGTAAGATCCTTGAGACAATAATCTCAAGACAAATGACAGAGTTTTTTGACTATCACTCACTACTTTGTGATCGTCAATATGGCTTCAGGAAAGGTTACTCTGCTGCTGATCTGTTGTTAAACCTCTCCACTAAGTGGCACCAGTCACTGGATGAATCCAAAGTCAGCTGTGTGGTAGCACTGGACATTGCTGGCGCTTTCGACCGGGTGTGGCACCAGGGCCTCTTAGCAAAACTTCAAGCACTGGGAATTGCAGGCTCTACGCCATGTCTCCTCAGTGATTACCTTCATGGTAGATCTCTAAGTGTAGTTCTCAGTGGAACGGAATCAGCAAAACATCCTATTGGGGCAAGTGTTCCACAAGGAAGCGTGCTGGGACCATTGTTATGGAATGTCTACTTCAACGACCTTCTTCATCTCATCCCAGAATCACATGCATATGCAGACGGCTGCACACTGACATTCACTTATCCAAGAGAAGAAACGCCAGCTGCTCTAAGCAACATCAATCACCAGCTGAGAGCTATATCAGCTTGGGGAAATAGATGGCAAGTAACATTTGCACCTGAGAAAATGCAAATGATGATCGTCTCTAGGCACCATGATGGTAATGCTGGTGCAGTAGTAAGGATGAATGGGAGAGTGTTGGCACCTGGAGAAGAAGTTGATATCCTTGGGGTGAAATTTGACTCCAAACTAACCATGAAGAACCATGTTGTAAATCTTGCAAACAAGGCAGCCAGGAAGCTTACAGCACTTCGCCGTATCACGCATCTACTTGACAGTAGGGGTTGCAAGATTCTGTACGAGGCACAAGTACGCTCGCACCTTGAGTATGCTCCACTTTCTTGGTTTGCCTGCCCCCCCTCTCATCTGCGACTGCTTGACAGAGTAGAGAACAGAGCAAGACGTCTCATCTCTCGCCTGGACCATCCTGGATAGATCTGTCATTTCAGCAGAGCCTTCAACATAGGAGGGATGTGGGTGGCCTTACTGTTATGTACAAGGCCAATATTGTCAAAGTACCACACTTGGATCCACTTCGAGGACAGCGTGAAACAAGCTTTTATGCCACAAGACGGGCAGAAAGCAGCAACTTCACTCTGGCTGTACCCTTCTCCAGAACATCACTCCATCTGAGATCCTATATACCCAGGATGACTCGAGTATGGAACACATTCGTACAGCATAATGATGTCAACGAGATAAAGTCAGTTGATCAAATGAAAATGGTGGCCCACAGATGGCTCCAACTTCATCCTGTTCCCTACTTGTATGTCTCATAACAATAAAAATGCTTTCAAATGAGCTGATGTAGGTAACAGCTCTTAGCTTGCCAATAAAGTTAGGAATTCTTAACCTGTAAATAGCTTGTCAATAAAGCTAGGGATCCTTAACCTTGTCAAACCCTGTGTAAAAAAAAAAAAGAAGAAAAAAGAGAGTGAGCACCGTGCTTCAACCAGCTAGAAGCAAGTCTGGCAAATGCTGACTAGGAGTGAACCACATCACCTAAGTATTTGGCAGGCTCGTCTATGATTGGTTAGTGAACCAAGGTACTGATTTAACGATGGGTACCCTTACCGTTAAACCCTTAGCACCTGGTTGGCTGGTTGGGAGTCAGCCTATATGGGAGTGTGTACATACGCCGAATAAAATGTAACGTACTCTTTGCATGCCACACCCCCATCCCAAAAGGGCTGTAATAGCCAGGACTAGGTTTCCACCTCCATGGGTAGCGTGCCACCATGGCAATGAACAGCTGTATTTATTTTTTTACAACTGTGTTTGTGTTCTACAGCTGTGTTTAGTTTCTTCAGCTTTGTTTGGATTCTACAGCTGAATTTGTTTTCGGCAGATGAGTTTGTTCTTTGCAGCTGTATTTGTTCTTTGCAGCTGTGTTTGTTCTTTGCAGCTGTGTTTGTTCTTTGCAGCTGTGTTTGTTCTTTGCAGCTGTGTTTGTTCTTTGCAGCTGTGTTTGTTCTTTGCAGCTGAGTTTGTTTTCGAGATAAATAGAGAAAGTTGCTGATAAAACGATGCAAGAGTTTGTGTCTCCTCTGTTTTTGTGTGAAGAAGCTGCCCCGAGAGGGTAAAACGTCTCAGGAGTAAAACTGCAAAATTGATATGTGGGCCAGCCAGCAGCAACAACCAGGCTGACCACGCATGGTAAATAAAACTCAATACATGTTTAATAAGACTTTACACGTGTTTAAGGAGACTCTACATATGTTTAATAAAATTATATGCATGTTTAATATGACTCTTCACGTGTTTATTAAGACTTTGCACGTGTTTAATAAAACTTTACACGTGTTTAATAAGACTATTCGTGTATAATAAGGCTATACATCTCTAGTAAGACTCTACACGTGTAAGATTCTACACATGTTTAATAAGACTACACGTGTTTAATAAGATTCTTCACATGTTTAATAAGAATCTACATATTTTTAATTTAATAAGACTCTACACATGTTTAATAAGTCTCTACACGTTTTATTAAGAATTTACACGTGTTGAATAAGTCTCTACACGTGTTTAGTAAGACTCTACGCGTGTTTAAAAAGACTCTACACATGATTAATAAGACTCTACATGTGTTCATTGAGACTCCACACGTGTTTAATAAGACTACACGTGTTTAATAAAACTCTTTATGTGTTTAATAAGAGTCTACACGTGTTTAATAGGAATCTACACGTGTTTAATAAGACTCTACGCGTGTTTAAAAAGACTCTACACATGATTAATAAGACTCTACATGTGTTCATTGAGACTCCACACGTGTTTAATAAGACTACACGTGTTTAATAAAACTCTTTATGTGTTTAATAAGAGTCTACACGTGTTTAATAGGAATCTACACGTGTTTAATAAGACTCTACGCGTGTTTAAAAAGACTCTACACATGATTAATAAGACTCTACATGTGTTCATTGAGACTCCACACGTGTTTAATAAGACTACACGTGTTTAATAAAACTCTTTATGTGTTTAATAAGAGTCTACACGTGTTTAATAGGAATCTACACGTGTTTAATAAGACTGCAACATGTTTAAATTAATAAGACTCTACACTTGCTTAATAAGATTACACGTGTTTAATAAGACTCTACGCGTGTTTACTAGGACTCTACACGTGTTTAATAAGATTCTACACTTGTTACTTAAAAATGTACAAGATTCTACTCGTGTATAATAAGACTACAGGTGTTTATTACGACTATACATGTATTTAACAAAACTCTGCACGTATTTAATAAGACTCTACACGTGTTTAACAAGATTCTACGTGTGCTTAATAAGACTGAACGTGTTTAACAAGACTCTGCACATGTTTAACAAGACTAAGCTTGTTTAACATGCTTCTACACGTGTTTAATAAGCCTCTACACGTGTTTGACAAGCCTCTACACGTGTTTAATAAGACTCTACACGGCAAGTGCTGACGGCAGGTGCTGACGGCAGGTGCTGACAGCAGGTGCTGACGGCAGGTGCTGACGGCAGGTGCTGACAGCAGGTGCTGGCGGCAGGTGCTGGCGGCAGGTGCTGACGGCAGGTGCTGGCGGCAGGTGCTGACGGCAGGTGCTGACGGCAGGTGCTGACAGCAGGTGCTGGCGGCAGGTGCTGGCGGCAGGTGCTGACGGCAGGTGCTGGCGGCAGGTGCTGACGGCAGGTGCTGGCGGCAGGTGTTGGCGGCAGGTGCTGACGGCAGGTGCTGGCGGCAGGTGCTGGCGGCAGGTGCTGGCGGCAGGTGCTGACGGCAGGTGCTGACAGCAGGTGCTGGCGGCAGGTGCTGGCGGGAGTGGCTGACACACAACAGAAGACATATCGCCCAAGAGTAAGCTTTATCAGACTTCATAAAGCTTATTCCTGAGCGAAACGTCGCCCGCAATAAAGGTTTCCTCTGCACTACGTGTTGTTGACGCTCCGCTTGTGGTCTGGAGGACCTGGTCACAAAGTAACACAAACTGTGTCTGATGGTAACTCGTCCTAGACGCTTCTGTTTTTTTTTTTTTTTTTTTTTTTTTTTTTTTTTAAGAAAATCACTTTTTCACGTCTAATATCCTAAAGGAATGTTGCTGACGACATTGATACTGTCTGCTTTTACGTATTTCATTTGGTGTTACCAGACGAGTACGTGATAAATAATAAATTCGGGGAGAAAGATTTTCCAAAACGAGAAGAAAAATGACCCTTGTGACTGTCAGTCTTAGGAATCCGCCTATTTTCGTTCGTGACTGGTTTAGAGAAGTATTGAGCGGAGGGTAGCGAGAAGAAGGCTTCCTTGATGTCATTGACTTCACCTAGAGAGGCGGCGAGCAGTGAGGTTTACCGAGAGGAGAGGACAAACAGCATGGAGAGACAGAGAATGCAATACATTTATTAAGGGAGACTATTCCTCCGGAGTCAGTGACCTCACCCAGACCCCGTCACTACTTTAGAGAAGTTGTGGGCAGCGAGGAGATGGCTTTTGAGAAGTCAGTGACCTCACCCAGCCTCGTCATGAGCGTCAGGCAGCTCGTATCCACCTTTTCTTTTCCCGTGATTAAGAACTGGACCCAACACAAGCACAAAAAAAAATCATTCGCCGTTAAAATTATAATATATTTGTCGGAGAGCCCCCGGGGCTTCTCCGCACAATGTTCTGAGTTTTTAGGGGCTTAGCGGTCGTATTCATCTCACTTTGTATTTACCATTTTAAATATTGCATAGTTAAACTGCACCTAGAATGCCCAGAGTGTTACATAGGTGGCAACTATCTCACGGCCAAGTTCTTGAACAGAGCAGTCTGTATTGGTTGGAAATCTATTAGATAACAGGGCAGCGAGGGAGGGTAAGGCTCCAGTTTATGTGAAACACCTCAAGCTGACGGTGGAGGGAACAACAACGGCTCCAGCTGCTGTGGATCACTTCAGGCTGACGGTGGGATGAACTTCCAAGGCTCCAGCTCATACGCCATCACCTCAGGATGCGATGACCCCAGTCTAGCTCACATATTTTTTTTTTTGTTTTAGGTTCAGTGCCCTTCCCGAAGCACAGACTAATGTAGTGAGTCCAGTTACTCTACCGGGATCGCTTGCCACTGCTTCAACAGTGTCCAATTTGACATGCGAGTTTTATATATACATATATTTTTCACTCAAGGTTGTGGATGGCGGAGATTAACATAGGCAGTCGACTGACCAGGTGAAGGTTAGGCCTCCTCCCAGGTGCGGCCGCCACGCTTCCGGAAGATGATGGGCTTGGTCAGGGCGCTGTCCTGAGGTTATCAATTATTAATGTAGCGGACAACAGTTGGTGCTGTCTAAGCACACCCACCGTCTGAACGCCCACTTACTCACCCACCCGATTAATTACTCACACATTCATTTGCCTACTCACGCCAGCATCCATTCACTCATCCACACATTCATCCACTCACCCACCCAAAAATCCACTAACTAATCCTCTCTTCCAGTAACTTTCTCACCCACCAAAGTAACCACTTACCCTTACTAACATTCACTCACCGTCCCAAATATCCACTGGCCTATCCATTCAAAAAAATCAAATGCATAAGACATCCATCCATTAATTCACCCATCCACCTATATCGCTCACCCAACCAACTCGTCCCCCCCCCACTCCCATACTCACTCACCCAAAAATCCATCCACTAAATTATGAAGTCGAAATTTTAACCATGAAAAATTAGAAAACATATATTGGTCATACAGGGAGAGAGTTGCCATACCCCTCCCCAGCCAACTATGAAACACACTCAGCCTCTGTGAAAGTCTTTTGTTTTTCAATTATCAGTCATTAAATTGCTACTGTTATTGCTGGTTTAGAACAAAAATAAATTTATTGAAATTTAAGACCCCTGGAAATCATTAAAAAAAAAAAAAAGGCTCCCCAGCGGTGCAGGTTAGCGCTTAGTTTTGACTGTAGGAATAATAATAATAATAATCAGCCGTTCCGTACAGGTAAGTATGGCACCCGTCTCACTGGACAGTTTTTGGATCCGTCTCTGTTGTCCTCATAGTATGCAAACCTCCACATATAACTTACCAGCAGTTTACTGACCCACCACTGAAAAATCGAACACTGCCTCGAAAAAAAATCTTCAAAGCCGGCCCAAAACATTTTGTTCCTTGGTGAATTCAGTTTAAGGACACCCAGAATGGAATAATGTGCAAATGTGTAATAGCAGAGAAGGTCTCAGGAGCCAGCCTAGATGAACAGTCACACACAAGTGAACTGTAATGATTCCTTGATAAATTTACCCTAAGTCAGCAGATAGTGGAACCGACCAAATTATAAAATACCCCTGACCTTGTGTTCACTAATAATTAGGATCTGGTATGGAACACAACTGTTTCAAGCCCAGTATATTCTGATCATATCCTACTTGAGGTTCAGATCCGCATACAAACTATACTTGAGCAGCTTGACTCACTTATAAGGGTATACCTGGAGACCTCGAGAGAGTTCCGGGGGTCAACGCCCCCGCGGCCCGGTCTGTGACCAGGCCTCCTTCAACAACAAGAAAAATACATTAAATGGAATCAAATAAACCTTGATCTTACTGAAGTTAACTGGAAAGATAGTATGATTAACATTAATCTGAAGCAGTGTCTCGAAAGGATGAGCTCAGTATCAATAGATTTATGCTCCAGACACATACTTTTAAGAAAGAAAATAAGATGCAGTTCAGAAAGAGAGGGATGAGTCCTCTACTGGTGAAGACGAAGAATTATAGATCTTCACGAAGGCTACAGACTTACTTCTCCCCCCCCCCTAAAAAAATAGTTGGTTAGAGAAATTAACACTGAGCTCAAACTGAATGAATCATGCATAGTTCTGGAGAGGCAGAGTCTCATATGCAAAAGACAGGAAAAAAGAACTCATCTGGTGTTGAAAGTGATGGAACTTACATTAACGACAACAACGATGAATGAAATGCTGAAGTCACAATGTGACAGTGTTCAGTAATCTATTAATCATTGTAAAGACTGACAATCCAAATGAATTTTTCATGAAGGAGAAACTCTGCCGACATCTCCTTAATTTATGATGTAAGCCTAACCCATCGCGACATCGAAGCCATTAATAGTATGCCCATGCACTTAGCCCCAGGCTCAGACTCGTGGACTCCATATTCAACATGAAGTGAAAAAAAAAACTATCACATACCTTGAATATTACATGAAGTCTAGACACATGAGTCATCCCGCAGTCATTAAAAACCATATATATAGCCCCAGTCAACAAAGATGGCAGTGAAGCAGTCGCAAAAAACTATAGACTAATAGCGCTGATGTCCTGATAATAATCAGTCTTTCAAAGAGTTTCAAGAAGGAAGAATGGTAAACTCATGGATTCACAACAACTGCATAGCCTAAGGCAACATGGGCTTAGAGCAGGTAGCTCACACCTCTCACAACCTCAGAACCATTTCATAACCCTGGATGCACTGGAAGACAATCAAAATACAGTTTTAGTGCGCACGGACTTTGCACTAGTCTTTGATATGTGTGATAATTAGACACATAAGTGCAGTCTAGACATTCACTCAACAAATACAAAATGTGTGCAAAAGGAATAACCGAAAAAGTGGATAGGTGGATATTTAATTCTGCAGTAAATAGAACCCAAAGAGTAATAGTGCATAAACTTTTGCTCCTCGAAGTAAAGCACTCTCCCCAATTATTTTTCTCAGTCTCGTATCCGACAGAAATATAAGTCATAGCAATATATCCTTCGATGACGATAATAGAATAAGTATGACAGTGGCAGCTATTGACGAAATAGCAAATCTAGTGGGCCACAGGAAACAATAGGATGCTCAATAAGGACAAATTTCAATTACTCTGGTATGAAAACACTGAGGACATTAAGATGGAACAGAGTACAAAACAAACCACTGAATAGAGCAAAAGATTTATGTGAGGAACTTAGGAGTGACAATGTCAAAGCAATAACGATATTCTTAAAGTTGCTTGTTCTCTCTGGATTGGAATATTCTCATACAGTAACAGTATGAATTCTGACAAGCACCTAAATTATTGGGAACATTTAATGTCCCTTGAATTGTACTCCCTGGAACGGAGGCGAGAAAAATGCTAAAGAGTTTACTCCTGAAACATTCTGAAGGGATTGGCCCCAAATCTGTTCACCGATATCTCTCGGTTGTTAATTAGATGAGCTGTGATGCGTACGTTGGACTGTGTGAGGACAGCGCCAACAGCATGATTGATCAAACCATCAACCGAGAGGCCTGATCTAGGACCGGGCCGCGGGGTACGATGACCCCGGTGACTAAGTTTCGTACTGGGGGTAAAACAGAAATTCAGAAATGTAATGTGACACATTGTTAAAATAAGCTCACGAAGGCGAAGACGAAGCATTTCCAGTTTTATTAAATTAAAAAAAAAATGAACATTCTTGATACATAAACATTTGCAGCTACAGAAATAAGACACATATGCAAACAGTTAGGTATCTTTATTCCGAAATGTTTAGCATATACAGCAGATTTCATGTGTCAAATACAGAGGCTGAGGGACTGATCACTTCAAACTACTTCAAGGTTGATAGACTGATCACATCACTTTTACCTTTCCACGGCTTCTGCTGTTTCCATATTTGCCACTTCTGTATTCGACTGATAAAGCCTAGTGTGTAGGCGAAACGTTTCATAATAGGGTATGATTAATCAGGAAACAGGACAAGTGTTTCCTGACGCTGGTCTTTAGTCATAAGATGACCCGCAGCTATAGCTTTTGGTCGTCTGACCGAGGCCTTCCGTTGGTATACTAAATCCACCAGTTTAAAAATTATGGTCCTTGTTATAACTATTGATTTTACCAATAATATTTTCCTAAAATTATTATGCTCACATTTTCAGTTGTCTAAAGAACAATCACTCATTCCTATCAGCTTTTAAAATGTTTATAATATTGAAAAATATAGCAAAAGAAAAAAAAAATCTTAAAATACAAAATGGGTTGAATTAACGGGTAAAAATGCTTGGACTGTATTATATATACATTGTTGTTATTCAGCCATCATCTCGTCTCTGATATATTCAGCGATTCTGAAATTTAATGGTCAGGCCTTCAAACGGCAGAAGCCAGGGCGAGTGTATGGAAGATTTTTCATAGCGTGGTGCGGACACAGAGATTGTCCAGCAAGCCGATACCTAGTCTAGTATGACATGTCCAACTGCTAGCAGAATCTGTTCGTGAGCGCACGGTGCTCTCCAAGAGTGTGTGTGAGCGTACAGTGCTACCCATGCGTGCGTGTGAGTTGAGTGGTACCCAAGTGTTTGTGTGTGTGTGAGCGTACAGTGCTACCCATGCGTGCGTGTGAGTTCAGTGCTACCCAAGTGTTTGTGTGTGTGTGAGCTCACAGTGCTACCGACGTTTCGAGCGTCGCAGCATAAACACTACAGACAAAAATAAACACCGGATCTGAGAGCAAATGACCGAGGGTCAGAGTTGTGATCACAAAGGCAATTTGCCTTTCAGAAGTTATTCGAGGAAACAAGTTTGACGGACCACTCATTATTTCCTTCCCAACAGAAAATCTTTAGAGGCCTAGTGTATGGCAGAAGGATAGTGATAGTGTGTACTGATGGTTCGAAATTTGTTGTAAGGCAGAAGGTAGGTATAATGTTTATCATGAAACAGGAAGTGTTTCTGACGCGGGTCCTAGTCATATGATGACTGGAGCTTTTGGACATCTGACCGAGGCCTTCCGCTGGTTTACCGGTTAATATTCTAACCATTTCTAATAGCACTGTAGGACAGGCTCGTGGTCTTAAGTAATATGTAAAAGGGGAATAACAATTTCTTTTTGTAATAATCATGCTGGAACCTCATTTCAAGGTCCCCTCAAGGGAGGTTCCTCGATCTAGGGAACTGGATCGGTGCTTCAGTTCCCTAAACTGAGTCTGAATACCTTCCATCCCCCCCCCCCATCCCAGGCGCTGTATAATCCCTACGGGTTTAGGTCTCCCCCATAATTATAATAATAATAATAATAATAATAATAATAATTTCAAGGTCAAGTAGCTTATATACTTTAACAAACATGATTAATGTTAATTAAATTTGTAATGCTATTAAATTTATTATTATTATTATTATTATTATTATTATTATTATTATTATTATTATTATTATTATTATTATCTGCACTATTGTAAAGGACATCTTTTGAAAATATATTGCTATTATTATTATTATTATTATTATTATTATTATTATTATTATTATTATTATTATTATTATTATTATTATTATTATTATTATTATTATAAGGGACAACAAACGCTCAAACCGCATGGCTCATACAAATTTGAAGTTCAACAGTTCTAGGAATAAAATGCAACTACTGTTGTTAAAGTTTAAACCAGTAAATGGGTAGTTTTTCTATTATATATATATATATATATATATATATATATATATATATATATATATATATATATATATATATATATATATATATATATATATATTTCTTCTTCTCTTTTTTAGTAAGTGTCTACAGGAGAAGGGGTTACTAGCCCATTGCTCCCGGCATTTTAGTCGCCTCATACGACACGCATGGCTTACGGAGGAAGGATTCTTTTCCACTTCCCCATGGACAATAGAAGAAATAAAGAAGAACAAGAGCTATTTAGAAAAAGGAGAAAAACCTGGATGTATGTATATATATATGCATGTGCGTGTCTGTGAAGTGTGACCAAAGTGTAAGTAGGAGTAGCAAGATATCCCTGTTATCTAGCGTGTTTATGAGACAGAAAAAGACACCAGCAATGCTACCATCATGCAAAACAGTTACAGGTTTTTGTTTCACAGTCATCTGGCAGGACGGTAGTACTTCCCTGGGTGGTTGCTGTCTACCAGCCTACTACCTCAAGAGAAGAAGAAAAACTTTGTAAAACTGGGATGCTTGAATGTGCGTGGATGTAGTGCGGATGACAAGAAACAGATGATTGCTGATGTTATGAATGAAAAGAAGTTGGATGTCCTGGCCCTAAGCGAAACAAAGCTGAAGGGGGTAGGGGAGTTTCGGTGGGGGGAAGTAAATGGGATTAAATCTGGAGTATCTGAGAGAGTTAGAGCTAAGGAAGGGGTAGCAGAAATGTTGAAGGATCAGTTATGGAAGGAGAAAAGAGAATATGAATGTGTAAATTCAAGGATTATGTGGATTAAAGTAAAGGTTGGATGTGAAAAGTGGGTCATAATAAGCTTGTATGCACCTGGAGAAGAGAGGAATGTAGAGGAGAGAGAGAGAGATTTTGGGAGATGTTAAGTGAATGTATAGGAACCTTTGAACCAAGTGAGAGAGTAATTGTGGTAGGGGACCTGAATGCTAAAGTAGGAGAGTTTGGGGTGCCAGGTGTAAATGATAATGGGAGCCCTTTGATTGAACTTTGTATAGAAAGGGGTTTAGCTATAGGTAATACATATTTTAAGAAAAAGAGGATAAATAAGTATGCAAGATATGATGTAGGGCGGAATGACAGTAGTTTGTTGGATCATGTATTGGTAGATAAATGACTGTTGAGTAGACTTCAGGATGTACATGTTTATAGAGGGGCCACAGGTATATCAGATCACTTTTTAGTTGTAGCTACACTGAGAGTAAAAGGTAGATGGAATACAAGGAGAATAGAAGCATCAGGGAAGAGAGAGGTTTAAAAACTAAAAGAGGAGGCAGTTAGGGTAAGATATAAACAGCTATTGGAGGATAGATGGGCTAATGAGAGCATAGGCAATGGGGTCGAAGAGGTATGGGGTAGGTTTAAAAATGTAGTGTTAGAGTGTTCAGCAGAAGTTTGTGGTTGCAGGAAAGTGGGTGCAGGAGGGAAGAGGAGCGATTGGTGGAATGATGATGTAAAGAGAGTAGTAAGGGAGAAAAAGTTAGCAAATGAGAAGTTTTTACAAAGTAGAAGTGATGCAAGGAGTGAAGAGTATTTGGAGAAAAAGAGAGAGGTTAGGAGAGTGGTGAAGCAATGTAAAAAGAGAGCAAATGAGAGAGTGGGTGAGATGTTATCAACAAATTTTGTTGAAAATAAGAAAAAGTTTTGGAGTGAGGTTAACAAGTTAAGGAAGCCTAGAGAACAAATGGATTTGTCAGTTAAAAATAGGAGAGGAGAGTTACTAAATGGAGAGTTGGAGGTATTGGGAAGATGGAACGAATATTTTGAGGAATTGTTAAATGTTGATGAAGATAGGGAAGCTGTGATTTCGTGTATAGGGCAAGGAGGAATAACATCTTGTAGGAGTGAGGAAGAGCCAGTTGTGAGTGTAGGGGAAGTTCTTGAGGCAGTAGGTAAAATGAAAGGGGGTAAGGCAGCTGGGATTGATGGGATAAAGATAGAAATGTTAAAAGCAGGTGGGGATATAGTTTTGGAGTGGTTGGTGCTATTATTTAATAAATGTATGGAAGAGGGTAAGGTACCTAGGGATTGGCAGAGAGCATGCATAGTTACTTTCTATAAAAGCAAAGGGGAAAAAAGAGAGTGTAAAAATTATAGGGGGATAAGTCTGTTGAGTATACCTGGTAAAGTGTATAGTAGAGTTATTATTGAAAGAATTAAGAGTAAGACGGAGAATAGGATAGCAGATGAACAAGGCGGCTTTAGGAAAGGGGTGTGTGGACCAGGTGTTTACAGTGAAACATATAAGTGAACAGTATTTAGATAAGGCTAAAGAGGTTTTTGTGGCATTTATGGATTTGGAAAAGGCGTATGACAGGGTGGATAGGGGGGCAATGTGGCAGATGTTGCAGGTGTATGGTGTAGGAGGTAGGTTACTGAAAGCAGTGAAGAGTTTTTACGAGGATAGTGAGGCTCAAGTTAGAGTATGTAGGAAAGAGGGAGATTATTTCCCAGTAAAAGTAGGCCTTAGACAAGGATGTGTGATGTCACCGTGGTTGTTTATTATATTTATAGATGGGGCTGTAAGAGAAGTAAATGCGAGGGTCTTGGCAAGAGGCGTGGAGTTAAAAGATAATCACACATAAAGTGGGAGTTGTCACAGTTGCTCTTTGCTGATGACACTGTGCTCTTGGGAGATTCTGAAGAGAAGTTGCAGAGGTTGGTGGATGAATTTGGTAGGGTATGCAAAAGAAGAAAATTAAAAGTGAATACAGGAAAGAGTAAGGTTATGAGGATAACAAAAAGATTAGGTGATGAAAGATTGGATATCAGATTGGAGGGAGAGAGTGTGGAGGAGGTGAATGTATTCAGATATTTGGGAGTGGACGTGTCAGCGGATGGGTCTATGAAAGATGAGGTGAATCATAGAATTGATGAGGGGAAAAGGGTGAGCGGTGCACTTAGAAGTCTGTGGAGACAAAGAACTTTGTCCTTGGAGGCAAAGAGGGGAATGTATGAGAGTATAGTTTTACCAACGCTCTTATATGGGAGTGAAGCATGGGTGATGAATGTTGCAGCGAGGAGAAGGCTGGAGACAGTGGAGATGTCATGTCTGAGGGCAATGTGTGGTGTTAATATAATGCAGAGAATTCGTAGTTTGGAAGTTAGGAGGAGGTGCGGGATTACCAAAACTGTTGTCCAGAGGGCTGAGGAAGGGTTGTTGAGGTGGTTCAGACATGTAGAGAGAATGGAGCGAAACAGAGTGACTTCAAGAGTGTATCAGTCTGTAGTGGAAGGAAGGCGGGGTAGGGGTCGGCCTAGGACAGGTTGGAGGGAGGGGGTAAAGGAGGTTTTGTGTGCGAGGGGCTTGGACTTCCAGCAGGCATGCGTGAGCGTGTTTGATAGGAGTGAATGGAGACAAATTGTTTTTAATACTTGACGTGCTGTTGGAGTGTGAGCAAAGTAACATTTATGAAGCCATTCATGGAAACCGGCAGGCCGGACTTGAGTCCTGGAGATGGGAAGTACAGTGCCTGCACTCTGAAGGAGGGGTGTTAATGTTGCAGTTTAAAAACTGTAGTGTAAAGCACCCTTCTGGCAAGACAGCGATGGAGTGAATGATGGTGAAAGTTTTTCTTTTTCGGGCCACCCTGCCTTGGTGGGAATCGGCCAGTGTGTTAATAAAATATATATATATATATATATATATATATATATATATATATATATATATATATATATATATATATATATATATATATATATATATATATGTATATATATGTATATATATATATATGTATATATATATATATATATATATATATATACATATATATATATATATATATATATATATGTATGTATATATATATATATATATATATATATATATATATATATATATATATATATATATATATATATATATATATATAATTGACACATCGGCCGTTTCCCACCAAGGCAGGGTGGCCCGAAAAAGAAAAACTTTCATCATCATTCACTCCATCACTGTCTTACCAGAGGCGCGCTTACACTACAGTTTTAAAATCGCAACATTAACACCCCTCCTTCAGAGTGCAGGCACTGTACTTCCCATCTCCAGGACTCAAGTCCGGCCTGCCGGTTTCCCTGAATCCCTTCATAAATGTTACCTTGCTCACACTCCAACAGCGCCTCAAGTCCTAAAAACCATTTGTCTCCATTCGTTTCTATCAAACACGCTCACGCATGCTTGCTGGAAGTCCAAACCCCTTGCACACAAAACCTCCTTTATCCCCTCCCTCTAACCTCTCCTAGGCCGACCCCTATCCCTGCCTTCCATCCACTACAGATTTATTCACTCTCGAAGTCATTCTGTTTTGTTCTACCCTCTTTACATGTCTGAACCACTTCAATAACCTCCCCTCAGCCCTTTGGATAATAGGTTTGGTAATCCTGCACATCCTCCTAATTTCCAAACTACGGATTCTCTGCATTATATTCACACCACACATTGCCCTCAGACACGACATGTCCATTGCCTCTAGCCTTCTCCTTGTTACAACATTCACCACCCATGTGTGTCCACGCGTGTGCGCGTGTGTAAAGTATCAGAAGGAAGAAATCAATTAAAGACATGTGAAGCTTTTAACCAAGTTTCGATGAAAGCTTATTTTATCATCTGACCTGATGTTAAACAAAATTGTAATTGCCAAAAAGATAAAAATGTAAAACGTTAAAATCTTCAGTTAATCAGATTTACGAAAGTGAAAACTAATATTAAATTTTCCAGTTTGTGTATATTTTTAGGATGACCAACTGACTTGCAAGGCTGTTACAAAAAGATTAAGACGTGTGGGTTACTGAGTGCTAGTCTAAGACGTGTGAGTTACTGAGTGCTAGGCTAAGACGTGTTGTTTACTGAGTGCTAGGCTAAGACGTGTGGGTTACTGAGTGCTAGGCTAAGACGTGTGGGTTACTGAGTGCTAGGCTAAGACGTGTTGTTTACTGAGTGCTAGGCTAAGACGTGTTGTTTACTGAGTGCTAGGCTAAGACGTGTTGTTTACTGAGTGCTAGGCTAAGACGTGTGGGTTACTGAGTGCTAGGCTAAGACGTGTGGGTTACTGAGTGCTAGGCTAAGACGTGTGGGTTACTGAGTGCTAGGCTAAGACGTGTGGATTACTGAGTGCTAGGCTAAGACGAGTGGGTTACTGAGTGCTAGGCTAAGACGAGTGGGTTGCTGAGTGCTAGGCTAAGACGTGTGGGTTACTGAGTGCTAGGCTAAGACGTGTGGGTTACTGAGTGCTAGTCTAAGACGTGTGAGTTACTGAGTGCTAGGCTAAGACGTGTGGTTTACTGAGTGCTAGGCTAAGACGTGTGGGTTACTGAGTGCTAGGCTAAGACGTGTGGGTTACTGAGTGCTAGGCTAAGACGAGTGGGTTGCTGAGTGCTAGGCTAAGACGTGTGGGTTGCTGAGTGCTAGGCTAAGACGTGTGGTTTACTGAGTGCTAGGCTAAGACGTGTGGGTTGCTGAGTGCTAGTCTAAGACGTGTGAGTTACTGAGTGCTAGGCTAAGACGAGTGGGTTGCTGAGTGCTAGGCTAAGACGTGTGGTTTACTGAGTGCTAGGCTAAGACGTGTGGGTTACTGAGTGCTAGGCTAAGACGTGTGGTTTACTGAGTGCTAGGCTAAGACGTGTGGGTTACTGAGTGCTAGGCTAAGACGAGTGGGTTGCTGAGTGCTAGGCTAAGACGAGTGGGTTGCTGAGTGCTAGGCTAAGACGTGTGGGTTGCTGAGTGCTAGGCTAAGACGTGTGGGTTACTGAGTGCTAGGCTAAGACGTGTGGGTTGCTGAGTGCTAGGCTAAGACGTGTGGGTTACTGAGTGCTAGGCTAAGACGTGTGGGTTGCTGAGTGCTAGGCTAAGACGTGTGGGTTACTGAGTGCTAGGCTAAGACGAGTGGGTTGCTGAGTGCTAGGCTAAGACGTGTGGGTTGCTGAGTGCTAGGCTAAGACGTGTGGGTTACTGAGTGCTAGGCTAAGACGTGTGGGTTGCTGAGTGCTAGGCTAAGACGTGTGGGTTACTGAGTGCTAGGCTGAGACGTGTGGGTTACTGAGTGCTAGGCTAAGACGAGTGGGTTACTGAGTGCTAGGCTGGCTGCCGGCTCACTTGTATGTACGCTAAGCGCAAGACACTCGCTACTTGGCATAAATATAATACGAAGGACCATTCAAGCCAGTTCTGAGAACTCTCTCCACTCGGCAAGGTTTTCCTGAACAGTTGCTGAGTAATTCAGGCTCTTGATGATCTGCTTGAGAGATTAAGTCTCTCTCTTGTCCTTGAATTTGGGTTACACTGACGCCATATAAACATTTATTGAGTCTGCATCACTGATATCCTTCGTGCTGGAGCTTTGAGCTTAACTCACAGTAGCCGAGTGAGAACTGCTGATGTGTTTGTTATTAAAGGTTATTCTAACCGTGCGTGTGTTTCAGGGTGTTTTAACCGAGTGTCTTGTATGGTGTTTGGTAACTCTTAACATCATCTCAAGGGACACCTTATTACTGTCCATATATTATTACATTAGTATATTTTCAAACATTAAACGAAACGCTAAATTCGTGTAGGCCAGGGAGAGAGATGGGTATTAACAAAGGGGATATAAATAATGTCTTGATGATATTTCTCCAAGAGAGAACCCTCAATAATGGATTCAAATTAGATAAGTTTAGATTTAGATTATTATTATAATCAAGGGGAAGCGCTAAACCCGTAGGATTATACAGTGCCTGGGGGGGGGGGGATGTGGAAGGCATTCAGGCTTAATTCGGGGAACTGGAGCACAGATCCAATTCCCTAAATCAAGAGCCCCTCACCAACATCAAGGAACCTTCCCTGAGGGGTTTAGATTTAGAAAGGATATAGGAAAGTAATGGTTTGGAAATAGGGTGGTTGATGAGCTCTTAACTGGTAAATAAAGTAAGGAACCTTAACCTACCCTTTTAAAAACCTGTGTAAAAGAAAACAGAGCATTGATCAGGATGTGCGCATATACCGTATGTGACACTGTTAGGGCATTGGTCCTATAATTCTTCATTTATAGCCAACAAATGCAAGAGCTCTCGCAGATCGACGTGCAACGGATTTGTTGATGACTTTTAATATGTCAACACTGTTACAGAAACTGCAACAGCCCAAGTCAAGAAGTTGCAACACTAGCGTTATAGCAAATTAATTTACTAAAACTGCAAAGAAAGTGTTCCTCGAAAAAAATTCCAATAAGTAATTTGTAAGTTTATTATAAGGCTGGCGGAAATGCTCTACTTAACCAGGGACTTTCCAGAAAGTATGTCAGAAATATAAGTTTTTTTCCGAAGCAATTGTAAGCCATACACAAATAACCCGCACATGGGAAAGAGAAGCTTAACACATTTCGGGCCAACCTGGACCATTTACACTTCACACTGGAAACAATTCTTTGAGGAAATGAAGTTTATCATCTAATGAAGTGGCAGTAACCACCCAGCACCGTGCAATGTTACCACAAGCTACCTGATGCTGCTCTTACCTTGTCAAACTATCAGGCTGAAATTTTATATATATATATATATATATATATATATATATATATATATATATATATATATATATATATATATATATATATATATATATATATATATATATATATATATATATATATATACATGGGATCACCATCTACCCTTGGAAGAATGACAAGCTCTTAGCATGGGACTATTCCTGTGTGTCCACACTGGCTGACTCCTATATCCATCACAGTGTGGGGCGACAGCGAGGAGCTGCCGATCACAGGGAGGAGTACAAGATTAGCAAGTACAGGAACGTAACCTAACAGTATCAATTTGTCCCAGTGGGATCAGAAACCTTGGGATCATGGGGAAAAAATGCCACACATCTCCTTAAAAAGAACTGGGTTAAAGATTCATCGACACCACCAGGGACCCAAGAGCAGCCACTCTCATGTTCCAGCGCCTCAGCATGGCCATCTAGAGGGGAAATGCTTGCTGCATACTGGGCTCGCGTCCGGCTTCGAAGGAGCTGGAGGAGATTCATAACCTTTGATATATTGTACTCACCTAATTGTACTTACCTGATTGTGGTTGCAGGGGTCGAGACTCAGCTCCTGGCCCCGCCTCTTCACTGATCGCTACTAGGTCCTCTCTCTGCTTCCTGAGCTTTGTCATACCTCGTCTTAAATCTATGTATGGTTCCTACCTCCACTACATCACTTGCTAGGCTTTTCCACTTCCTGATGATTCTGTGACTGAAGAAATGCTTCCTAACATCCCTTTGACTCGTCTGAGTCTTCAGGTTCCAATTGTGTCCCCTTGTTTCTGTGTTCCCTCTCTGGAACATCCTGTCTCCGTCCACCTTGTTTATTCCACGCATTATTTTGTATGCTGTTATCATGTCTCCCCTGACCCTCCTGTTCCCCAGTGTCGTCAGTCCGATTTCCCTCAACCTTTCTTCATAGGACATTCCCCTGAGCTCCGGAACTAGCCTTGTTGCAAACATTTGTACTTTCTCTAATTTCTTGACGTGCTTGACCAGGGGTAGGTTCTAAACTGGTGCTGCATACTCCAGTATGGGCCTGACGTACACAGTGTACTAAAGTATCGGAACGATATTCTCAGGTTTGCCAGGCGCCCATTTGCTGCAGCCGTTATCTGGTTGATGTGTGCCTCGGGAGACGTGCTCGGTGTTATGGTCACCTCAAGATCTTTCTCCTTGAGTGAGGTTTGCAGCCTTTGTCCTTCTAGCCTATACTCTGTCTGCGGTCTTCTTTGCCCTTTTTCCCTCTTCATGACTTTGCATTTGGCAGGGTTGAAATCGAGAAGCCAATTGCTGGACCACGTGTCCGGCCTATCCAGGTCTCTTTGTAGTCCTGCCTCATCCTCATCCGATTTAATCCTTCTCATTACATAAGAACATAAGAACATAAGAAATAGGAACACTGCAGGAGGCCTGCTGGCCCATACTAGGCAGGTCCTTTACAATTCATCCCACTAACAAAACATTTGCCCAACCCAATTTTCAATGCCACCCAAGAAATAAGCTCTGATGTGAAAGTCCCACTCAAATCCAACCCCTCCCACTCATGTACTTATCCAACCTAGATTTGAAACTACCCAAAGTCCCAGCCTCAATAACCCAACTAGGTAGACTTCACATCATCTGAGAACAGGGACACTTCAGAGTCTATCCCTTCCACCATGTCATTCACATATATGAAAAATAGCACTGGTCCTAGGACTGGCCCTTGTGGTACCCCGCTCGTCACATGAGCCCACTGTGATACCTCGTCACGTAACATGACCCGTTGTTGCCTCCCTGTCAGGTATTCTCTGATCCATTGCAGTGCCCTTCCTGTTATACGTGCCTGATCCTCCAGCTTCTGTACTAATCTCTTGTGAGGAACTGTGTCGAAGGCCTTCCTGCAGTCCAGGAAAATGCAATCAACCCACCTCTCTCACTCGTGTCTTACTTCTGTTACCTTGTCATAAAACTCCAGAAGGTTTGTGACACAGGATTTGCCTTCCATGAATCCATGCTGGTTGTTGTTAATAATCTTGTTCCGTTCCAGGTGCTCCACCACTCTCCTCCTGATAATCTTCTTCACGACTTTGCATAATATACACGTCAGTGACACTGGTCTGTAGTTTAGTGCCGCGTTTCTGTCTGCTTTCTTAAAAATAGGGACTACATTTGCCGTCTTCCATACCTCAGGTAGTTGTCCAGTACCAATGTGTTCATGTTTGTGTTTCTATCAGTGTATTCTGTATATTAATAAAGTTAGCATGTAATATAAAATATAGAGTGTGGTAGGAGAAGAAAATATTCAAACAGCTCCCGGGAGAACCTTGACTTTTCCCTGTGGTACGTTTATTGTCTTCTCTGAGGATGAGGGTCCCCAGTAAAGTTCTAGAGATGGTCACTCCCTATAATATATATATATATATATATATATATATATATATATATATATATATATATATATATATATATATATATATATATATTTGCGGCAGGGCGACAGCTGATCGATTCGGACTTCATGGTCTCGTGTGTCACACAGCAGAAGGGAAGTATGCCAGACATGAGGAGGTCAATGACATCATAAAGAGAAGCCTCGCCACAGCCCGTTGCCCAGCTCAACGGGAACCCCAAGTACAGAGGTCTGATGGAAGTCAAAAGCGTCCTGATGGAGCCACTATGCTACCTTGGAAGGATGGAAAGCAGATTGCCTGGGACTACACCTTTACTGCCACATTGGCAGACACCTACTTGCCATACTCCGTAATGGAAGGGGGTGGAGCTGCCAGCCACAGGGAGACCCAGAAGATCCGAAAATATGAAGACCTTACCCCTTGCTATAACTTCATTCAAATAGGGTCGGAGACCCTTGGAGCATGGGGCAAGTGTGCTCTAAAGTTCCTCAAAGAGCTGGGTGAAAAGCTCATCATAGAAACCAAGGACCACAGGGCGACCAGCTTCCTCTTTCAGAGACTCAGTGTTGTGATCCAGAGAGGAAATGCCTGCAGCATTCTGGGCACGCGGCCCACCGCAGAGGAGCTGGACGAAGTATTCGAGATGTAGCTCTGAGTTACCTATGTTGTTATACTTTCTGTTGTATTTTTGTGAATATATATATATATATATATGTATATATATATATATATATATATATATATATATATATATATATATATGTATATATATATATATATATATATATATATATATATATATATATATATATATATATAGATAGATAGATAGATAGATAGATAGATAGATAGATATATAAAGGAAAATGCCACTACTTAACAATGAAACTTTTATCATAAACATTGTATTTAATTATCTATAACATAAAATATTTTAAAATAAATTTTGGAGATATTCTTAGGAATGTGCATAACACTTGGTGATGAAACATTACTGAAGAATGTAGTGTCGTGGCTCTAGGATCTGAACACACGGGTTGTCAGCGGACACCGTGGAAATACGAAGCTGGAAGAAATCAGTGCGTTGTTAGTTAGTTTAATATCGTGTACCCCATACCCATCCAGTGGGTTGTAGTCAAAAAAGGTTACAGAAGTACATAATGGGTCCTGGGACTCGGCCCCAAAGTTTTGATTGCTGGACGAGTTACAAAGATAATGGACCATTCGCACCTCCACACCTGTTCAGCCTTGGTGTGTTGAAACGCACAAAGAGCGAAGAGCTGGACAACTGTACCACACATGTTATGAAACTCTAGACAAAGACTTAATACACAATCAATACGAGCAGTTATAGACTATATGACGTGATGCCCATGTTATCTGTTAGGTCAAATGACCAAATGCTCGATTCTAAGGGTCAGTATATAAATAAGACCCACATCAGGAGTTTTCCTGCGTCTCCTGACGCACAATAAGCCCCATCCGCCGCCTCCGGCCTCCCATTCATCTTTTTCCTGGATATCTGACACTTCTTTTAATCCGAGTTTGTATTTATAGGTCTGATCTGCGCCGAGGGTGACCTATGGAGAGAACACCGGAAATTCGTGTTGGGTTTCATGAGAGATCATGGGATGAGGACTACTGCTACCAGGGATATTATGGAACCCAAAATTCACGCCGTGGCTGACCTTCTAACGCAGGTAAGTTAAAGTAGAAAGCAAAGGAAACCTAAATACACTTAATGGCCCATCTTCCGACGAAGGTAAGGTAACGTAGAAGTCATGGAAAACTTAAATACACTTTGTGTCACTCCTCCACTCCCAGCACGTAGGTAGGTACCATCACTCCAACGCACTCCTCCACTCCCAATACGCAGGTAAGTACCATCACTCCAACGCACTCCTCCACTCCCAGCACGCAGGTAAGTATCATCACTCCAACGCACTCCTCCACTCCCAGTACACAGGTAAGTACCATTACTCCAACGCACTCCTCCACTCCCAGTACGCAGGTAATTACCATCACTCCAACGCACTTCTCCACTCGCAGCACGTAGGTAAGTACCGTCACTCAAACGCACTTCTCCACTTCCAGCACGTAGGTAAGTACCATCACTCCAATGCACTCCTCCACTTCCAGCACGTAGGTAAGTACCATCTCTCCAACGCACTCCTCCACCCCCAGCACGTAGGTAAGTACCATCACTCCAACACACTCCTCCACTTCCAGCACGTAGGTAAGTACCATCACTCCAACACACTCCTCCACTTCCAGCACGTAGGTAAGTACCGTCACTCAAACGCACTCCTCCACTTCCAGCACGTAGGTAAGTACCATCACTCCAACACACTCCTCCACTTCCAGCACGTAGGTAAGTACCATCACTCAAACGCACTCCTCCACTTCCAGCACGTAGGTAAGTACCATCACTCCAACACACTCCTCCACTTCCAGCACGTAGGTAAGTACCATCACTCCAACACACTCCTCCACTTCCAGCACGTAGGTAAGTACCATCACTCCAATGCACTCCTCCACTTCCAGCACGTAGGTAAGTACCATCACTCCAACACACTCCTCCACTTCCAGCACGTAGGTAAGTACCATCACTCCAACACACTCCTCCACTTCCAGCACGTAGGTAAGTACCATCACTCCAACGCACTCCTCCACTCCCAAGACGCAGGTAAGTACCATCACTCCAATGCACTCCTCCACTCCCAGCACGTAGGTAAGTACCATCACTCCAATGCACTCCTCCACTCCCAGCACGTAGGTAAGTACCATCACTCCAACGCACTCCTCCACTTCCAGCACGTAGGTAAGTACCAACACTCCAACGCCCTCCTCCACTTCCAGCACGTAGGTAAGTACCAACACTCCAACGCCCTCCTCCACTCCCAGCACGTAGGTAAGTACCATCACTCCAACGCACTCCTCCACTTCCAGCACGTAGGTAAGTACCATCACTTCAATGCACTCCTCCACGCCCAGCACGTAGGTAAGTACCATCACTCCAACTCACTACTCCACTCCCAGCACGTAGATTACCATCACTCCAACGCACTCCTCCACTTCCAGCACGTAGGTAAGTACCATCACTTCAATGCACTCCTCCACTTCCAGCACGTAGGTAATTACCATCACTCCAACGCACTCCTCCACTTCCAGCACGTAGGTAATTACCATCACTCCAACGCACTCCTCCACTTCCAGCACGTAGGTAATTACCATCACTCCAACGCACTCCTCCACTCCCAGCACGTAGGTAATTACCATCACTCCAACGCACTCCTCCACTTCCAGCACGTAGGTAATTACCATCACTCCAACGCACTCCTCCACTCCCAGCACGTAGGTAATTACCATCACTCCAACGCACTCCTCCACTTCCAGCACGTAGGTAATTACCATCACTCCAACACACTCCTCCAATTCCAGCACGTAGGTAAGTACCATCACTCCAACGCACTCCTCCACTCCCAGCACGTAGGTAATTACCATCACTCCAACGCACTCCTCCACTTCCAGCACGTAGGTAATTACCATCACTCCAACACACTCCTCCACTTCCAGCACGTAGGTAAGTAACATCACTCCTACGCACTCCTCCACTCCCCGGTGGCACGTAAGCACCTAAGTATCAGTGTTCACACTCCGCTCTCTGACACTGTTATAAAGGTGAGACAGCAATGAATTAATACTCGGCAGCCTGTTAGTACCGTTTAGCACAGTCTACCAGTTATTGGTGTCCTTCTAGTTCTGTTTTATTATATACTACCGCTATTGGTGATCCGTTACCACCATTTTAGTATAGTCTTCCCGTTACTGGTGTCTCTTTTATTCTAATAGTGTACCCGTTTAATTGTTCTGTTACTGTTTTAGTGTAGTTTAGCCGTTATAATTGTGCTGAGATAATCTCTCAGCGTGTGTGTGTGTGTGTGTGTGTATATATATATATATATATATATATATATATATATATATATATATATATATATATATATATATATATATATATATATATATATATATATATATATATATATATAAATAATGATTAGTGGTCCTATTATTGTTCCCTGTTGTACCTCACTCGTCACTTTCGTATATGCGCTATTGTTACTCTTAATTCATATATAAAGAGAAATATACTTACCAAAATATATTCCAAGTGATAAGTATTAACCTATACGTAGCCCTCAGTTTTCCATAATAAATTATCTCGTAGTGTCTACATCAACTTAAGCAGTCTGTGAGCGTTCAAAAAAAAAAAAAAAAAAACAGTGAATGCTCTGGAAATTTTTTCCTAGCCTTTGGCCTTGTTAAACCTGGTAAAAAAAAATAACCTGCGTTGTAAACTCCTTGAAAATGATTACGTTGCAAAGTTACCCGGCTTGACACCCTGCCACGGGTCGGGAGCAACAGCCTGGCTGGTCAGAGACCGCGCCTCATGTACCGGACCGAAGATGTGGGGGCCTCCTCCTCCTCCTCCTCCTCCTCCTCCTCCTCCACCCCCCTCTCCAGGTGGTGAATGACCCACATGGGTTTACCTCCTCGTGAAGTACAATGTTATGCCGTGGGCAGGTGATGGTAGAGTTGGTCGTAACTAAGACGACGCTCGGAACATGATGAACGACCCAGGCAACGATGACACATTTTTTTCCTCTGGACGTTTCTCGGTGAAGGGCTCTTCCTCCAAGGAATTTGGAGCTATTTCTCCCTCTAATGGAACCAGATTACCTTTCATTTCCCAGGCGCTGTATGACCCCCTTAGAGTTGAGCGCTTCTTAATAATAATAATAAAAATTAATAATAATAATAATAATAATAATAATAATAATAATAATAATAATAATAATAATTATTATAATTTAATTAACTATTGTTATAAGAAATTCTTGTGTTCTTCATAAGTTCTCAAATTATGTATCCATGTTATTTTGTTATGTTCTTGAGATCTTGTGTTCCTACGTTCATCAGCTCTCTTATGGTCTTGTGAAGTAATTATTATGATTCCTTAATGTTCTTCATCTCTTATGTTCTTCTGAAGTTATAACGTTATGTTCCTAAGATCTTCATATCTTCAAGTTATGTTCTTACGTTCTTAAACGCTTATGCTCTTCAGGTTTTCATGAATTAACCAGTGACGTATACCTTCCTTTAATGAATTAACCCGGGACCAACACCTTCCCCAGGAGCTGGGTGAGAGCGGGGGGTCACCAGTGGACATTTCCAGCAGGTTGCTCCATCACGTGGGGAACACCATGAACCACCTCATCTTCGGCGTCACCTACCAGGAGAACGACCCGAAGTGGCGCTGGCTGCGTCACCTGCTGGAGGAGGGCACTAAGATGGTCGGCGTGGCGGGGCCCCTAAACTTTCTGCCCTGGCTTAGGTGAGTAACTAGCCCCCCCCCCTTCCCTGAACTTCATGCCCCTGTCTCAGGAGAGTGGCTAGGTCCCTGGTTCAGGGTGTGGCTGGGCCCGTGTGAGTGGCCTTGACGAGATGGTTGAGTAACCTTGGCATAAAAACAGGAACACTGAAGTAGGCCTGCTGGCCCGTGCTAAGTAGGTGCTGCTAACACCTATTCATTCTCATCTACGTATTTCTCTCAGCCATTTTCTTCTAAGTTACCAGAAACCAAAAATAGCATCAGCGGTGTTACATGGCAGTGTTTGGCACTTATCTATAACTCTATAACTAAACAGTGCCTTGTGATTCGAAGCAAGGTTCGTGCCAAGGTGTTAGAGATAATAAAGCTGCCTTTATTCTGTGTTTTTGGTTCCTGGATAACCAGGCTGGCATCCTTCCATCTTTAAAGTACTTAGTAGTGTTTCTCTGCTGCACGCTGCTGCACGCTGCTGCGCACCGCTGCATGCTGCTGCACGCAGGTGTTGTTCAGGTTGTCACGTCTGGCGTGTGCTTTTCCATGCTCACGGTGATGCATGTTTCTCAAAATTCCCAGCAGGGCAAGGCAGACACACCCCCTCAAGGAAGGTTCCTTGATGTTGGTGAGGGGCTCTTGATTTAGGGAATTGGATCTGTGCTCCAGTTCCCCAAATTAAGCCTGAATGCCTTCCACATCCCTCCCCCCAGGCGCTGTATAATCCTCCGGGTTTAGCGCTTCCCCCTTGATTATAATAATAATAAGGCAGACACACCTGCCTGGACTGTTTAACGCACACAGGAGGGTCGCGCTTTACTGCGCTTCGCTTCTGTCACTCGCTAATGCAGCGGTTTTCAATTATCTCCATTCTTCATTCATTAAGTATATTCACCATTCACTTTAAGCAAAGGAGGAAAATATTTTAAAGTTAGTAATGTGTGTACGGTACATGCATTTTTTAGGCCTAGCTCTATTGCTCACTTAATATATGATAGTGTAAACATATTATCAGGCTTTTATATGCATTTGAAAGTGAAAAACAGCCTATGCCTCACTTTACAACGATTTCCGCTTTACAGCAGTAGCCCGGAACCTAACCTGCCGTATAAGCGGGGCTCTCCAATACATTGTTTCCCATCAGTCAGCCATACTTCTGTCCACGAGAAAATTCCTTCTCCAATACCATGGGCTTTCACTTTCTTCAAGTTTTATTGAAATCCTACAATCATCATCATACACTATATCCTTGTCTACCGCCTAAAATACTGTTTTTTATTTTTATTTTGAGAGAATAGTATTTGTTAGGCAAGAACGTTTGATTATGAATCAGCCTTAAGACTCACTGATCACATTACGTTCTTGAAGGTGACTTAATAGTTTGCTCAGTATGGAGGGCAGGCTAATTGGGCGGCAGTTCGAAGGCAGATTGCCCGTTTTGTATCAACGAGTGTCGTCAGTCGTTCTCCATATCTCAGATATAGGTTCGCAGTAACAGACGTTCCCTGAGAAAAAGTGGTTGGGTCCCTGGGCCTTACTGTGCTTCAAGAGTCTTAGCAGAAAAGCCTGGAAGTGCCAGGTACAGTGTAGCCTTGGCGTGTCAGGTGAGTGAAGCCTCAGGTGAACAAGCTTCGGGTGAGTGAAGCCTCAGGTGGACAAGCTTCAGGTGAGTGAAGCCTCAGGTGAACAAGCTTCAGGTGAGTGAATCCTCAGGTGAACAAGCTTCAGGTGTCAGGTGAGCAAGTTGGCATGTCAGCCTTGAGGTGGCTGGGCTGAGTAATCTTGTCGTGGCTAAGGTGAGTGACCTTGGAGGGCGAGGCAGCAGGTAGTAGGGGAGGTGAGGCAGCAGGAGGCAGGGGAGGTGAGGCAGGAGGCAGGGGTCAATGCTTCACCAGCAGGAGGCTCACCATGAAACCTTAATACTTGTTCTTACTCAAGGTAATCACCAAGTGTTCACATAACTGTAACTATGATATATCACAGCTAAGAATATTAAAGTAATAATAATAATAATAATAATAATAATAATAATAATAATAATATAAAATTAATAATAATTATTTTATTATTATTATTAGTAGTAGCATTAGTACTAGTAACACTAATGCTATTATGAATAATGTTAGTTCTAGTGGTAGTTGTAGTGGCAGTTCTAGTTTAAAGAAGGTAAATGGGAAACCTGTTATATTTTCCGAATCATCATGAGAGCATCACCTTCAGAGTGATCACATTGCATCACTGACGAAGTATTGTTCCGTTCTGACTCATGAAATGGAAACAGCGTGATTGCAAACAAATCAGCACGGGTAGGGATCGAACCCATGACAGGCGAGTCCTAGAACTCACCCGTCCTGGGTTGATCCTCACCAGTTCTGATTTATTGCTCTTGTTACACGTACATTTTATCCTCTCGGTGTTCCTGTGTTTTTGTAATCTTCAGATCACCCATTGGTACAGCAGCTAACTTTCAGCTGTTGACTGCCAGCAACTGACAGTTAAAAACTAACTGAAAAACAGGTAAATGTGAGCTTTGTAAATAATTTATTACACCCAGGAGTACAAGGTCATTCATCTCCAGTCAAGGTTTCTAACCCGGATACCAGAGATGTTTGGGTGATGCTGTGTTAGGCCTCGCTCCCACTCTCATCTTCCGGATCTCTGAGATGATTGGGTGATGCTGTGTTAGGCCTCGCTCCCACTCTCATCTTCCGGATCTCTGAGATGATTGGGTGATGCTGTGTTAGGCCTCGCTCCCACTCTCATCTTCCGGATCTCTGAGATGATTGGGTGATGCTGTGTTAGGCCTCGCTCCCACTCTCATCTTCCGGATCTCTGAGATGATTGGGTGATGCTGTGCTAGACCTCCCTCTCTCACTCATCCTTTTTCCTTGAAGATACATCTCCACTCTTAGAGTGGAGAAGCACTTGTTAAGCTTGGCAGTGGTTGTCGTTGGTTTCCTTTTAAGTGGGGTTACAGGTATTTTAATTTTTATAGCTATTATCTTTGTTACTATTATTTGTTTAGAATTGTAGTAATAGTGATATTCTTTGTTTGATGTGAAGTATTAGGTCAATGCTCATCCATGCCTGTTATGTTTCCTTGTTACCACTGCGCATCTCTGCCTACAGTGCGTCTTCCTTCCTTAAATGTACTCTCTTGACTTATTAATCATGCATTAGTTTATATATATATATATATATATATATATATATATATATATATATATTTATATATATATATTTATATATATACATTTATATATAATGTGTGTGAATGTATATATATATTTATTAACACATCAGCCGTCTTCCACCAAGGTAGGGTGGCAACATTGACATCCCTCCTTCAGAGTGCAGACACTGTACTTCCCATCTCCAGGACTCAAGTCCGGCCTGCTGGTTTCCCTGAATCCCTTCATAAATGTTACCATGTTCACACTCCAACAGCACGTCAAGTCCTAAACACTATTTGTCTCCATTCGCTCCTATCTAACAGGCTCATACATGCTTGTTGGAAGTCCAAGCCCCTCGCACACAAAACCTTCTTTACCCCCTCCCTCCAACGTTTCCTAGGCCGACCCCTACCCCGCCTCCCCTCCACTACAGATTTATACACTCTCGAAGTCATTGTATTTTGTTCGACCCTCTCTACATGTCCGAACCACCTCAACAACCCCTCTGCATAATAGTTTTGGTAATCCCGCACCTCCTCCTAATTTCCAAACTACGAATTCTCTTCATTATACTCACACCACACATTGCCCTTAGACATGACATTTCCACTGCCTCCAGCCTTCTCCTCGCTGCAACATTCATCACCCATGCTTCACACCCATATAAGAGCGTTGGTATAACTATGCTCTCATACATTCCCCTCTTTTCTTCCATGGACAAAGTTCTTTGTCTCCACAGACTCCTCAGTGCACCACTCACCTTTTTCCCCTCATCAGTTCTATGATTCACTTTATCTTTCATTGACCCATCTGCTAACACGTCCACTCCTAAATATCTGAATACATTCACATCCTCCATACTCTCTCACTCCAATCTGATATCCAATCTTTCGTCATCTATTTTTTTTGTTATCCTCATCACCTTACTCTTTCCTATATTCACTTATAATTTTCTTGTTTTATATACCATACCAAACTCATCCACCAACCTCCGCAACTTCTCTTCAGACTCTCCCAAAAGCACAGTGTCATCAGCAAAGAGCAACCGTGACAACCCCCACTTTGTGTTAGATTCTTTATCTTTTAACCCCACATCTCTCTCTCTCTCTCTCTCTCTCTCTCTCTCTCTCTCTCTCTCTATATATATATATATATATATATATATATATATATATATATATATATATATATATATATATATATATATATATATATATATATATATATATATTTATATACATATTCTGTTAAGTTCACAGGACAGCATGAGTGAGGATAGCTGGATGAGAGAGGAGCATGGGCTATGAGGCCTGTTACAGTGCTCTAATGTTGTTACCGGACTCCATGTGGTCTGGACATGAGGGATCTTAGCCACTATTACTGTCCTTACTCTTTGCCCACGCAGGTTCCTGCCGAAGTACCGTCGCGTGATCAGTTTCATCACGGAGAACCAGAGCAAGACCCACCAGGAGTACCAGGACATTATTGATCAACACGAGAAAACCACCTTCTCTAACAGCCTTCTTGACGCTCAGCAAGTTGTTACGACGGATAGCGTCGTCTCTATGACACTGAGACGAAACCGAGAAGACTCTACCTCAGGTAGAACAAACCAAGAGAACTCGCCTCCAGCTGGAGTAGACGAGGGCAGCTCAGAGTCGACGTCTTCACAGAAGGTTCCTCTGCACATAGTTGACGCATACGTCAAGGTGAGGGCGTACGCCTCAGTGTTCAACCTGGGGCATTCTAATGGTCTCTTC
Source organism: Cherax quadricarinatus (assembly GCF_038502225.1). Lineage (NCBI taxonomy): Eukaryota > Metazoa > Arthropoda > Malacostraca > Decapoda > Parastacidae > Cherax > Cherax quadricarinatus. Next base: position 17,662,112 of record NC_091299.1, on the reverse strand, counting down.
GTTTACTTTAGTATTATGGTCCATGGTAAGTTATACATATTTAACGTGGAGTGTTCGGTGGCAGAGATTGCAGTGCACGAGACATTTCCAGTGGTTATTGAAGATAATAGTAACACAAAAATATGTGCAATCAGAATTAACAGAATTTTATATATATATATATATATATATATATATATATATATATATATATATATATATATATATATATATATATATATATATATATATATATATAATTTCCATTACTTATCATAAACTTTTTGTGTTAGGAGCGGCAGACTCGGGGTCACAACACCGGGTCCTTCACCTACGAACAGTTGCACCACGTGGCCGCTGATCTGTTCGGTGCTGG
>NC_091299.1:17651757-17656757 GCF_038502225.1 Cherax quadricarinatus | reverse complement strand
TGCTGCTTCTACTTACACTTAGGTCACACTACACATACATGTACACATTTATTTATACACACTCATCTGAGTTTTCTTTGATTTTATCTTAATAGTTCTTGGTCTTATTAATTTTCCTTTTATATCCTTGGGGAAGTGGAATAAGAATCTTTCCTCCGTAAGCCATGCGTGTTGTAAAAGTCAACTAAAATGCCGGGAACAATGGGCTAGTAACCCCTTTTCCTGTAAAGATTACTAAAAAGAATAAGAAGAAGAAAATTGTCAAAGTGGGAAGTCTGAATGTGCGTGGATGTTGTGCAGATGATAAGAAAGAGATGATTGTGGATGTTATGAATGAGAAGAAGCTGGATGTCCTGGCTTTAAGTGAAACAAAGCTGAAGGGGGTGGGAGAGTTTCAGTGGAGAGGAATAAATGGGATTAGGTCAGGGGTTTCAAATAGAGTTAGAGCTAAAGAAGGAGTAGCAATAATGTTGAAGGATAAGCTATGGCAGGAAAAGAGGGACTATAAATGTATTAATTCAAGGATTATGTGGAGTAAAATAAAGATTGGATGTGAAAAGTGGGTTATAATAAGCGTGTATGCACCTGGAGAAGAGAGAAGTGTAGAGGAGAGAGAGAGATTTTGGGAAATGTTGAGTGAATGCGTGGGGAGTTTTGAATCAAGTGTGAGAGTAATGGTGGTTGGGGATTTCAATGCTAAAGTGGGTAAAAATTTTATGGAAGGAGTAGTAGGTAAATTTGGGGTGCCAGGGGTAAATGTAAATGGGGAGCCTTTAATTGAGCTATGTGTAGAAAGAAATTTGGTAATAAGTAATACATATTTTATGAAAAAGAGGATAAATAAATATACAAGGTATGATGTAGCACGTAATGAAAGTAGTTTATTAGATTATGTATTCGTGGATAAAAGGTTGATGGGTAGGCTCCAGGATGTACATGTTTATAGAGGGGCAACTGATATGTCGGATCATTATTTAGTTGTAGCTACAGTTAGAGTAAGAGGTAGATGGGAAAAGAGGAAGGTGGCAACAACAAGTAAGAGGGAGGTGAAAGTGTATAAACTAAGGGAGGAGGAAGTTCGGGTGAGATATAAGCGACTATTGGCAGAAAGGTGGGCTAGTGCAAAGATGAGTAGTGGGGGGGGGGTTGAAGAGGGTTGGAATAGTTTTAAAAATGCAGTATTAGAATGTGGGGCAGAAGTTTGTGGTTATAGGAGGGTGGGGGCAGGAGGAAAGAGGAGTGATTGGTGGAATGATGAAGTAAAGGGTGTGAAAAAAGAGAAAAAGGTAGCTTATGAGAGGTTTTTACAAAGCAGAAGTGTTATAAGAAGAGCAGAGTATATGGAGAGTAAAAGAAAGGTAAAGAGAGTGGTGAGAGAGTGCAAAAGGAGAGCAGATGATAGAGTGGGAGAGGCACTGTCAAGAAATTTTAATGAAAATAAGAAAAAATTTTGGAGTGAGTTAAACAAGTTAAGAAAGCCTAGGAAAAATATGGATTTGTCAGTTAAAAACAGAGTAGGGGAGTTAGTAGATGGGGAGATGGAGGTATTGGGTAGATGGCGAGAATATTTTGAGGAACTTTTAAATGTTAAGGAAGAAACAGAGGCAGTAATTTCATGCACTGGTCAGGGAGGTATACCATCTTTTAGGAGTGAAGAAGAGCAGAATGTAAGTGTGGGGGAGGTACGTGAGGCATTACGTAAAATGAAAGGGGGTAAAGCAGCTGGAACTGATGGGATCATGACAGAAATGTTAAAAGCAGGGGGGGATATAGTGTTGGAGTGGTTGGTACTTTTGTTTAATAAATGTATGAAAGAGGGGAAGGTACCTAGGGATTGGCAGAGAGCATGTATAGTCCCTTTATATAAAGGGAAAGGGGACAAAAGAGACTGTAAAAATTATAGAGGAATAAGCTTACTGAGTATACCAGGAAAAGTGTACGGTAGGGTTATAATTGAAAGAATTAGAGGTAAGACAGAATGTAGGATTGCAGATGAGCAAGGAGGTTTTAGAGTGGGTAGGGGATGTGTAGATCAGGTGTTTACATTGAAGCATATATGTGAACAGTATTTAGATAAAGATTGGGAAGTTTTTATTGCATTTATGGATTTAGAAAAGGCATATGATAGAGTGGATAGAGGAGCAATGTGGCAGATCTTGCAAGTATATGGATTAGGTGGTAAGTTATTAAATGCTGTAAAGAGTTTTTATGAGGATAGTGAGGCTCAGGTTAGGGTGTGTAGAAGAGAGGGAGACTACTTCCCGGTAAAAGTAGGTCTTAGACAGGGATGTGTAATGTCACCATGGTTGTTTAATATATTTATAGATGGGGTTGTAAAGGAAGTAAATGCTAGGGTGTTTGGGAGAGGGGTGGGATTAAATTATGGGGAATCAAATTCAAAATGGGAATTGACACAGTTACTTTTTGCTGATGATACTGTGCTTATGTGAGATTCTAAAGAAAAATTGCAAAGGACAGTGGATGAGTTTAGGAATGTGTGTAAAGGTAGAAAGTTGAAAGTGAACATAGAAAAGAGTAAGGTGATGAGGGTGTCAAATGATTTAGATAAAGAAAAATTGGATATCAAATTGGGGAGGAGGAGTATGGAAGAAGTGAATGTTTTCAGATACTTGGGAGTTGACGTGTCGGCGGATGGATTTATGAAGGATGAGGTTAATCATAGAATTGATGAGGGAAAAAAGGTGAGTGGTGCGTTGAGGTATATGTGGAGTCAAAAAACGTTATCTATGGAGGCAAAGAAGGGAATGTATGAAAGTATAGTAGTACCAACACTCTTATATGGGTGTGAAGCTTGGGTGGTAAATGCAGCAGCGAGGAGACGGATGGAGGCAGTGGAGATGTCCTGTTTAAGGGCAATGTGTGGTGTAAATATTATGCAGAAAATTCGGAGTGTGGAAATTAGGAGAAGGTGTGGAGTTAATAAAAGTATTAGTCAGAGGGCAGAAGAGGGGTTGTTGAGGTGGTTTGGTCATTTAGAGAGAATGGATCAAAGTAGAATGACATGGAAAGCATATAAATCTATAGGGGAAGGAAGGCGGGGTAGGGGTCGTCCTCGAAAGGGTTGGAGAGAGGGGGTAAAGGAGGTTTTGTGGGTAAGGGGCTTGGACTTCCAGCAAGCGTGCGTGAGCGTGTTAGATAGGAGTGAATGGAGACGAATGGTACTTGGGACCTGACGATCTGTTGGAGTGTGAGCAGGGTAATATTTAGTGAAGGGATTCAGGGAAACCGGTTATTTTCATAAAGTCGGACTTGAGTCCTGGAAATGGGAAGTACAATGCCTGCACTTTAAAGGAGGGGTTTGGGATATTGGCAGTTTGGAGGGATATGTTGTGTATCTTTATATGTGTATGCTTCTAGACTGTTGTATTCTGAGCACCTCTGCAAAAACAGTGATAATGTGCGAGTGTGGTGAAAGTGTTGAATGATGATGAAAGTATTTTCTTTTTGGGGATTTTCTTTCTTTTTTGGGTCACCCTGCCTCGGTGGGAGACGGCCGACTTGTTGAAAAAAAAAAAAAAAATATATATATATATATATATATATATATATATATATATATATATATATATATATATATGTCGTGCCGAATATGTAAAACTGGTCAATTAGTAAGAACTCATTTAAAATTAAGTCCTTTTTGAAAATTTCTCTTATACGTTTAAACATATATTTTTTTCATTAATGTTAATGTAAAAATTTTTAATTTTGCACCAAAAGAATCTTAGAAACCTTACCTAACCTTATTATAGCAAGAGTAATTTATTTTAGCCTAACCCAACTAAATATATTTTAAATACGTTTACAATAATTTAGCACTAAACAAACACAATCAAATATATTTTTTTCGTTAGGTTCAGAATGATTTTGGCGAAATTATTACATACACAAATTTTCACTTGTCTTATATGGCAAGATGAACGCTGCTATTTAAGCCAAGATCGCAAGTTCTGCCTATTCGGCACGACATACATATAGATATATATAGATATATATATATATATATATATATATATATATATATATATATATATATATATATATATATTTATATCTTTCTTCTTTCAACGTACCAGCCGTATCCCACTGAGGTGGGGTGGCCCAAAAGAAAAAACTTTTAAATTTAGTAATATATACAGGAGAAGGGGTTACTAGCCCCTTGCTCCCGGCATTTTAGTCGCCTCTTACGACACGCATGGCTTACAGAGGAAGAATTCTGTTCCACTTCCCCATAGAGATAAGAGGAAATAAACAAGAACAAGAATTAGAAAGAAAATAGAAGAAAACCCAGAGGGGTGTGTATATATATGCTTGTACATGTATGTGTAGTGTGACCTAAGTGTAAGTAGAAGTAGCAAGACTTACCTGTAATCTTGCATATTTATGAGACAGACAAAAGACACCAGCAACCCTACCATCATGTAAAACAATTACAGGCTTTCGTTTTACACTCACTTGGCAGGACGGTAGTACCTCCCTGGGCGGTTACTGTCTACCAACCTACTACCTACATATATATATATATATATATATATATATATATATATATATATATATATATATATATATATATATATATATATATAAAGTGAACAGTATTTAGATAAGGCTAAAGAGGTCCTTGTGGCATTTATGGATTTGGAAAAGGCGTATGACAGGGTGGATAGGGGGGCAATGTGGCAGATGTTGCAGGTGTATGGTATAGGAGGTAGGTTACTGAAAGCAGTGAAGAGTTTTTAGGAGGATAGTGAGGCTCAAGTTAGAGTATGTAGGAAAGAGGGAAATTATTTCCCAGTAAAAGTAGGCCTTAGACAAGGATGTGTGATGTCACCGTGGTTGTTTAATATATTTATAGATGGGGTTGTAAGAGAAGTAAATGCGAGGGTCTTGGCAAGAGGCGTGGAGTTAAAAGATAAAGAATCACACATAAAGTGGGAGTTGTCACAGTTGCTCTTTGCTGATGACACTGTGCTCTTGGGAGA
>NC_091299.1:17634257-17646757 GCF_038502225.1 Cherax quadricarinatus | reverse complement strand
TGGCTCTCCATGTTTCGGGACCCCCATGGGGCTCCAGGTTTTCCCAGTCAATCTCCTTGTGATTGAAATCACCCATAACTAGTAACTTTGCTCCCCCCATGTGTGCTCTCCTGGCCACCTCGGCTAGTGTGTCGACCATTGCTCTGTTGCTCTCATCGTATTCTTCTCTTGGCCTCCTGCAGATCTGTGGTGGGTTGTACATTACTGCAATTATCACCTTATGTCCCTCAGACTGGATTGTTCCTACTAAGTAGTCCATTTCACCCGTGCCATCCATTCCTTCCATTTTCTCAAACCCCCACTGGTTTTTAATGAGCAGTGCAACTCCTCCTTCCCCTCTCCTCCCTCTGTCTTTCCTGAGGATTTGATATCCGGATGGAAAGATTGAATCTGTTATTATTCTGGTGAGTTTTGTTTCTGAGTGCTATTATGTGTGTGTGTGTGTGTGTGTGTGTGTGTGTGTGTGTGTGTGTGTGTGTGTGTGTGTGTGTGTGTGTGTGTGTGTGTGTGTGTGTTTGGGTGTGTGTGTGTGTGTGTGTGTGTGTGTGTGTGTGTGTGTGTGTATGGGTGTGTGTGTGTGTGTATTTGTGTGTGTGTGTGCTCAATTGTACTCACCTAATTGTGGTTCCAGTGGTCGAGACTCAGCTCCTGGCCCCGCCTCTTCACTGAACACTTCTAGGTCCTCTCTCTCTCTCCCTGCTCCATGAGCTTTATCATACCTCGTCTTAAAGCTATGTATGGTTCCTGCCTCCACTACATCAGTTGCTAGGGTATTCCACTTCCTGACTACTCTATGACTAAAGAAATACTTCCTAACATCCCTTTGACTCATCTGAGTCTTCAACTTCCAAGTGTGACCCCTTGTTTCTGTGTCCCCTCTCTGGAACATCCTGTCTCTGTCCAACTTGTCTATTCAACGCAGTATTTTGCATGTCGTTATGATGTTTCCTCTAACCCTCCTGTCCTCCAGTGTCGCCAGGCCGATTTTCCATGTCGCAAACCTTTGCACTTTCTCTAATTTTTTGACGTACTTGACCAATATGGGTTCCAAACTGGTGCTGTATATTCCAGTATTGGCCTGACGTACATGGTGTGCAGTGTCTTGAACGATTCGTTACTAAGGTATCGGAACGCTATTCTCAGGTTTGCCAGGCGCCCATATGCTGCAGCAGTTATCTGGTTGATATGTGCTTCCGGAGACGTGCTCGGTGTTATAATCATCCCAAGATCTTTCTCCTTGAGCGAGGTTTGCAGTCTTTGCCCACTTAGCCTATACTCTGTCTGTGGTCTTCTTTGCCCTTCTCCGATCTTCATGACTTTGCATTTGGCAGGGTTAAATTCGAGAAGCCAGTTGCTGGACCACGTGTCCAGTCTGTCCGGGTCTCTTTGTAGTCCTGTCTGATCCTCATCTGATTTAATTCTCCTCATTAACTTCACATCATCTGCAAACAGGGACATTTCTGAGTCTAACCCTTCCATCATTTCATTCACATATACCAAAAATAGCAATGGTGCTAGGACCGACCACTGTGGGACCTCGCTCGTCACAGGAGCCCACTGTGATACCTCATCGCGTACCATGACTCGTTGTTGCCTCCCTGTCAGTTATTCTCTAATCCATTGCAGTGCCCTTCATGTTATACGCGCCTGATCCTCTAGCTTCTGCACTAATCTCTTGTGAGGAACTGTGTCAAAGGCCTTCCTACAGTCCAAGAAAATGCAATCAACCCACCTCTCTCTCTCGTGTCTTACTTCTGGTACTTTATCATTAAACTCCAGAAGGTTTGTGATACATGATTTACCTTCCATGGTTGGCGTTTATAATCTTGTTCCGTTCCAGGTGCTCCACCACTCTCCTCCTGATAATCCTCTCCATAACTTTGCGTACTATACACGTCAGTGACACTGGTCTATAGTTTACTGCCTCTTTTTTGTCTCCTTTTTTAAAAATGGGAACTACATTTGCCATCTTCCATACCTCAGGTAGTTACCCAGTTTCAAGGGATGTGTTGAAGATTGTTTCTGCTCTCTCTCTAAGGACCCACGGGGAGATGTTGTCCGGTCCCATTGCCTTTGAGGTATCAAGTCACTTAGCAGCTTCTTCACCTCCTCCTCAGTTGTGTGTGTATGATCCAACACTTGTTGGTATATTTCTTGTTGGTGTCCCCCTCTGTTCTGTCTTCACAGAGTCCTTTCTGTCTCCACTGCAAATATTTCCTTAAATCTCGTGTTGAGCTCCTCACATACTTCTTGATCGTTTCTTGTGAGTTCCCCACCTTCTTTCCTCAGCCTTATCACCTGGTCTTTGACTGTTGTCTTCCTCCTAATGTGGCTATACAGCAGTTTCGGGTCAGACTTGACTTTCGATGCTATGTCGTTTTCGTACTGTCGCTGGGTCTCCCTCCTTATCTGTGCATCCTCGTTTCTGGCTCTTCAACTGATCTCCTTATTTTCCTGGGTCCTTTACCTTCTGTACCTTTTTCATTCTCTAGTGTACTTAGTTTTTGCGTCCCTACACCTTCGGGAAAACCAATGACTCACTTTGCTCTTCCCATTGTTTCTGTTGCCCTTGGAAACAAACCTATCCTCTGCCTCCTTGCATTTTGTTGTTACGAATTCCATTATTTCGTTTATTGACTTTCCTACCAATTCTCTGTCCCACTGAACTTCCTGCAGGAAGTTCCTCATTCCTGTTTCGTCCCCCCTTTAAGTTTGGCTTTTCCCATTCAGCTCCTGTTACCCTCTCCACTTGTAACTCTACGATGTAATCAAAGCTCAGAACAACGTGATCACTAGCTCCAAGAGGCCTTTCATATGTGATGTCCTCAATGTCTGAACTGCTTAGGGTGAACACAAGATCCAGTCTTCCTGGTTCACCCTCCCCTCTCTGTCTGGTAGTGTCCTTAACATGTTGATGCATGAGGTTTTCCAGTACCACATCCATCATCTTGGCTTTCCATGTTTCGGAACTCCCATGTGGCTCCAGGTTTTCCCAATCTATCTTCCTGTGGTTGAAATAGCCCATGACCAATAACTTTGCTCTGCTCGAGTGAGCTCTTCTTGCCACCTCAGCCAATGTGTCCATGATCGCTCTGTTGCTCTGTTCGTATTCCTCTCTTGGCCTCCTTTCTGTGGTGGGTTATACATCACTGTAATGATTACCTTATGTTCCCCAGACTGAATTGTACCTATGTAATCCCTTTCTCCAATCTCGTCCATGACTTCCATTCCCTCAAATTCCAATCGGTGTGTGTGTGTGTGTGTGTGTGTGTGTACTCACCTAGTTGTACTCACCTAGTTGAGGTTGCGGGGGTCGAGTCCGAGCTCCTGGCCCCGCCTCTTCACTGGTCGCTACTAGGTCACTCTCCCTGAACCGTGAGCTTTATCATACCTCTGCTTAAAGCTATGTATGGATCCTGCCTCCACTACATCGCTTCCCAAACTATTCCACTTACTGACTACTCTGTGGCTGAAGAAATACTTCCTAACATCCCTGTGATTCATCTGTGTCTTCAACTTCCAACTGTGTCCCCTTGTTACTGTGTCCAATCTCTAGAACATCCTGTCTTTGTCCACCTTGTCAATTCCTTTCAGCATTTTGTATGTCGTTATCATGTCCCCCCTGTCTCTCCTGTCCTCCAGTGTCGTCAGGTCAATATCCCTTAACCTCTCCTCGTAGGACATACCTCTTAGCTCTGGGACTAGTCTTCTTGCGAACCTTTACACTTTCTCTAGTTTCTTTACGTGCTTGGCTAGGTGTGGGTTCCAAACTGGTGCCGCATACTTCAATATGGGCCTAACGTACACGGTGTACAAGGTCCTGGACTGTTCCTTATTAAGATATCGGAATGTTGTTCTGAGGTTTGCTAGGCGCCCATATGCTGCAGCAGCTATTTGGTTGATTGTGTTATACTCACCCCAAGATCTTTTTCCTTGAGTGAGGTTTGTAGTCTCTGGCCCCCTAGACTGTACTCCGTCTGCGGTCTTCTTTGCCATTCCCCAATCTTCATGACTTTGCACTTGGTGGGGTTGAACTCCAGGAGCCAATTGCTGGATTAGGTCTGCAGCCTGTCCAGATCCCTTTGGAGTTCTGCCTGGTCTTCGATCGAGTGAATTCTTCTCATTAACTTCACGTCATCTGCAAACAGGGACACCTCAGAGTCTATTCCTTCCGTCATGTCGTTCACAAATACCAGAAACAGCACTGGTCCTAGGACTGACCCCTGTGGGACCCCGCTGGTCACAGGTGCTCACTTTGACACCTCGTCACGTACCATGACTCGCTGCTGTCCTCCTGACAAGTATTCCCTGATCCATTGTAGTGCCTTCCCTGTTATCCATGCTTGGTCTTCCAGTTTTTGCACTAATCTCTTGTGTGGAACTGTGTCAAACGCCTTCTTGCAGTCCAAGAAAATGCAATCCACTCACCCCTCTCTCTCTTGTCTTACTGCTGTCACCATGTCATAGAACTCCAGTAGGTTTGTAACACAGGATTTCCCGTCACTGAAACCATGGCTGCTGTTGATGAAATCATTCCTTTCTAGGTGTTCCACCACTCTTCTCCTGATAATCTTCTCCATGACTTTGCATACTATACATGTCAGTGACACTGGTCTGTATTTTAGTGCTTTATGTCTGTCTCCTTTTATAAAGATTGGGACTACATTTGTTGTCTTCCATTCCTCAGGCAATCTCCATGTTTTAATAGATGTATTGAATATTGTTGTTAGGGGTACACATAGCGCCTCTGCTCCCTCTCTCAGGACTCATGGAGAGAGATGTTATCTGGCCCCATTGCCTTTGAGGTATCTAGCTCACTCAGAAGCCTCTTCACTTCTTCCTCGTTTGTGTGTACTGTGTCCAGCACTTGGTGGTGTACCCCACCTCTCCGTCTTTCTGGAACCTCTTCTGTCTCCTCTGTGAACACTTCTTTGAATCTCTTGTTGAGTTCCTCACATACTTCACGTTCATTTCTTGTTGTCTCTCCTCCTTCCTTCCTTAGCCTGATTACCTGGTCCTTGACTATTGTTTTCCTCCTGATGTGGCTGTATAACAGCTTCGAGTCAGATTGGCTTTCGCTGTTATGTCGTTTTCATATTGCCGTTGGGCCTCCCTTCTTAACTGTGAATATTCATTTCTGGCTCTACGACTGCTCTCCTTATTCTCCTGGATCCTTTGCCTTCTATACTTCTTCCATTCCCTAGTACACTTGGTTTTTGCCTCCCTGCACCTTTGGGTGAACCATGGGCTCATCCTGGCTTTTTTCATTATTCCTGTTACCCTTGGGTACAAGCCTCTCCTCAGCCTCCTTGCACATTGTTGTTACATATTCCATCATCTCATTAACTGGCTTCCCTGCCAGTTCTCTGTCCCACTGAACCCCGTTCAGGAAGTTCCTCATTCCCATGTAGTCCCCTTTCTTATAGTTTGTCTTCATTCGCCCTGGCCTTCCTGCTTCCCCCTCCACTTGTAGCTCTACTGTGTATTCGAAGCTCAAAACCACACGATCGCTGGCCCCAAGGGGTCTTTCATATGTGATGTCCTCAATATCTGCACTACTCATGGTGAATACTAGGTCCAGTCTTGCTGGTTCATCCTCTCCTCTCTCTCTTGTAGTGTCCCTTATGTGTTGGTACATGAAGCTTTCCAGTACCACTTCCATCATGTTAACCCTCCTTGTATCTTGGCCCCCATGTGGCTCCAAGTTCTCCCAATTGATTTCCTTGTGGTTAAAGTCACCCATGATCAGGAGCTTTGCCCTGCATGCATGAGCTCTTCTGGCCACTGCAGCTAGTGTGTCAACCATCGCTCTATTGCTCTCATCATACTCTTGCCTTGGCCTCCTGCTCTTCTGTGGTGGGTTATACATCACTGCAATTACCACTTTGGGACCTCCAGAGTGAAGAGTTCCTGCTATGTAATTGCTTGCTTCGCCGCTGTCTCCTCTCTCCAGCTCATCAAAATTCCATCTATTTTTGATCAGCAGTGCCACTCCTCCACCCTCCCCTGTTCCCTCTGTCTTTCCTCAGGATCCGGTATCCTGTTGGAAAGATGGCATCTGTTATCATTCCTGTAAGCTTGGCTTCTGTGAGAGCTATGATGTCCGGTGATGCCTCTTTGACTCTTCCGTGCCACTCCTCCCACTAGTTATTCCATCAGCGTTTGTGTACCATACCTTCAGTTTCCTCTCCAACACTGTGGTTTTGGGGGCCTGTGAGGGTGGGAGACCTGGTAGCATACTGTGGGATTCTATAGCTGGGTGTTGGGTGGAAGCTGTGGGTATGGATTGTAGTTTGTGTTGGGATGGTGTGATAGGTTGTGGGGTTCTGAGGATGGTTCTGTGTGTGCTTGCCCTTGCTGCTCTGTCCTGCTCAGATTGACCTCTGCTGGTTCTGTCCTTGTCTCCTTTCCTAGCTCCTTTCGCTTTTTTTGTCCTCTCCCTCAGCTGCTGTCGTTCTGTTTGTGTTCTGTCTCTGTCTAGGAACACCCTCTTGTACTCTGCCGAGTACTTCAACCGTGGTTTCTCTTGGAGGATTCTGCTCCGCACTGTTTCTGTCCTGAGAATCAGCTTGATTGGTCGTTTTCTCCCCTTCAAGTACCCCCTATCCTCTGAAAATTTACAATCTCGTCCATGTCTTCACCTATTTCTGTGATGTTTTCAATCTCCTTTCTTTCTGCCTGCCGTCTTTCAGTGTGTATCCTTTCCTCTCTCTCTTGAAGCCCATGGACAAACACTGATTTTGCCCTTTCCTCCTCCCATTGCCTCTCCCTCTGTGACTCTGGTTCCTGTCTGTACGTGGTCATTTTCTCCCTTGTTTTTTCCAGTGGCTCTTGGTAGCATGGTTGTGCCTCTGCATTTGACCTATCATCCTCTCCATCCGCACCCAGCTGCTCTCCCCTTTCACTCCTTGGCCCTTCTTGGCATGATGATATGACCTTAGCATAATTCATATCTCCTTCCTTCCTGTTTGACCTCTCAGCTTCATATGCTGTGTCTTCTCTGGTCACTGCCCCTGTAACTCGCTTCAGCATGTTTACCCCATCTTCTAGGACCCTTATCCTGGCTACTGCAGTTTCGACTTGTGCCTCCCATATGTGCCTTGCATAGGTGTGTTTGCGTGTGTGCTCACCTAGTTGTACTCACCTAGTTGTGGTTGCAGGGGTCGACCCAAAGCTGCTGGCCCCGCCTGTTCACTGGCCGCTACTGGGTCACTGTACTTGAACCATGAGCTTTATCATACCTCTGCCTAAAGCTATGAATGGATCCTGCCTCCACTTCCTGACTACTGTGACTGACGAAATACTTCCTAACATCCCTGTGATTCATCTGTGTCTTCAACTTCCAACTGTGTCCCCTTTTTTACTGTATCCCATCTCTGGAACATTCTGTCTCTGTCCGCCTTGTCAATTATCATGTCCCTCCTATCTCCTGTCCTCCAGTGTCGTCAGGTCGATTTCCCTTAACCTCTCCTCGTAGGACATACCCCATAGCGCTGGGCCTTGTCTTGTTGCAAACTTTTGCACTTTCTGTGTGTGTGTGTGTGTGTGTGTGTGTGTGTGTCTGTGTGTGTGTGTGTGTGTGTATATATATATATATATATATATATATATATATATATATATATATATATATATATATATATATATATATATATGTGTGTGTGTGTGTGTGTGTGTGTGTGTGTGTGTGTGTGTGTGTGTGTGTGCCTGCATGCGTGTATGTACTCACCAAACTGTGTTTGCGGAGGTCAAGTTTAAGTTCTTAACGCTGCCTCTTACACTAGAGTCGTCGACATTATTAGTTTCTGGCTTCTTGGGTCCTGTTGTACATGTTTTCTTTTTTTAACTTGCTTATTGAGTCTTCGTCTATAATGGTCTTATCCACCTCATTACATTTATTTACCACCCAACATCCCTGAGGCTCAGCTGTAGTTTTAGCTTCTCTTGCCCCTGGCTCCTGGGCCTCGCATTTTAAACATTCTGTTTTTATATGCTCTCTTTCTCGGACGTTCTGAGATTAGCCAACCTTGTACTTACTGACGATATTGTGTGATTTATGTGAAAGTCTGGTGATATGTTGGGTGTAATGTTTGCTTAAAGATCTGCCTCCCTGAGAAATGTTTTTAGATCTTGTCTCTCTACCTGTATTTTGTTACTGATCGCCTCTTTCTCTTCCCAATTTTTATATATTTGCACTTATTTGGGTTAAAAAAACTCTTGGTTGACCATCCTTGCAGCTCGCTCAAGTCTTCCTGTAGTCTGTCTCTAGCCTCTTCCCTTTTATCTTTCCATTAGTTTGACGTCAAGGGTAAGCAATGAAATATGGAATTATACCCATCTGGCAGGTCATTTGCATAAAATTGTCCTTGTACTGATTCTTAAGGATCCTCAATCACTGCATTTTCCTATCACTCTCTGACCTGTGATTATTTAGTATTATTTGATCCACTCTAGCATCTTACCTTGTACCGCTGCCTGTTCCTTTCATTGTGAATTAATCTGTGGTGATCAACCCATCCTTCTCTATCTTGTTGGACTTCCGCTGTTGTGTAACAGAACTCCAGTAGGTTAGTGAGACAGGATTTGCATGCTGACGCTTTCTAACAAAGTCTCTCCTCTTATGGTGCTCATTCAACCTCTTCCTGATAATATTTTCCAGTACTCTGGATAATACTCTGTTACCTCCAGGCACACCCTGGCGAGGCCCATCATCACCTAGTGGCTGTTTCATCGTTCAGTTTACTATCCCTGTGAATTCATTTTAGAAAACCTTCCCCCGCATAGTCTTCCCTTTTATAATCTGCTTTACTGTCCCTCTTCTTCTCTCCGTTCTTACTTCTTGCAAGTATTCACAGGTAAGTATTCAGAGAGAGTTAGGCAAGAAGAGTAAGTAGTGACGTCAAAGATGATCTTTACAAGTTGAAGATACAAGAGGTTTACCGCACGACATTTCTTAAGCAGGATGTATGGGAGTGACCTCACGTGCCTCCTAAACAAGAGGATTTACTGCAGATGCCACTTAAACAAGGGGATGTAAGGGAAGTACCCCATACCCCTTCGCAAAGGGTGTGTATGGTGTTTAATGCACTCACCCCTTGAAAAAACGGTGGCAATTACCGCAAACCCGTTGAAGACGGGAATGTAAGCAGGTCAAATAATATTTAATAACAACAAGAATATCTTAGTTTCAAGCTACAGTGCCAGGTCTCTAACACAGTGCCAGGTCTCTAACACAGTACCAGGTCTCTAACACAGTGCCAGGTCTCTAACACAGTGCCAGGTCTCTAACACAGTGCCAGGTCTCTAACACAGTGCCAGGTCTCTAACGCGATGCAACCCTCTTTCAGTCAATACTTACTAGATTAACCTTCATTATTCTCACGGAAACCTAGCTAAAACATGACACAGTAGACATCCCTAATTTACCTGGATACACAGCCATCCATACCTGCAGACCAGATCAAAATGGCGGTGGCAGTGTAATATACAATTCCAGTAAGATACATTGTTTAACTTCAGCATGTACCGGAGACGAACATGGGGAATACATATTTCCTTGATTTACAATTAAAAAATAAGTGCCCCAATAGTAATATGTGCTGTCTACTGGTCTCTGTTGATCTGAAAAATAATTTAACATAATTTAGCATTAATCTGATCCAAGCAGAAGACACAAATAGCTGATTTCCTTAACAGCATGTATAATTACCTACTACTGCTTTTAATAACCAAACTCACACGTATTACTGAGACATCTGCATCTTCCCCAATCGTATTTAAACGACCATAACAGCTCCTTTAAAAGCCGGCACAATCACTGATCATTAACCAGCCTTCCTAGTAACGAACATATCTAAATTATCTTTGAACACCTATAATATATCATTTAGGCTCCGTGATAAGGTATAAGTGAATAATTTTATTATATTAATAAGCGTTGCTGACTGGCAGAGATAATTCAACAAAAATAACGATATACACTTTAATGCCAAAGCTTTCCTTCAGAAAATTCAATACCTGTATATTAAACACTCTCCCTTAAACACTATACAGGTCACTACCAAGAGTTTACAGAGCCTTGCCTAGCCAGCAGCACCATCAGTTCTAAAATGAAGCGTACCTACGAAATATTATACGGAATGAGCTTAATGTCCAAAGAACTAACAGAAAAGTAGACATCCAAACAGCTGTATTATACAAACAGGTTCAAAGAATTAAAGAGTGAGATAAGAAAAAGACCTGAAAATCACACTCACAAATTCTGGACTCGCGCAAAATTGCCACTACCAAAACAAACTGCAGTGGCCAGAGAAACGAACCTCCCAGCCTCATTCTTAATGCAGTAACTAAACTTAATGACTTCTCAACTATAAGGGCTAACTTGGCCAGCAAAATCCCAAACTTCACTGCTCAGGTTAGTGATTACCTCAGTTACTATCAAACTTCCTCTACCTGTCCCCGGCAACTCATACAGACGTAACTTCAATAATAAAACCACTCGAAAACAAGGAAGGTAACAAAGTGAGTATTCCATCAGTCACATACAAGACAGCTGCTCATGTGTTATCATCTATTACTGCAACTCTAGTTTAATAAATCTGATGAAAACTAAACTTTCCCAAACGTACTTAAGCTTGAGCTAGTTACCCCAATCCACAAAGATGATTAACCAGTTGATGTTAACTACAGACCAGTCTCTTATTTGTCTTCATTATCGAAAATCTTCGAAAATATAATATATAAGCGAACATATGCCTTTATCACTAAAGAAAATATTCTTAACCCTTACCAAATTAGCTTCAGGTCAAATTGTCTTCAAGATGCTAGACGGAGTCTAGCATCTTGAAGGTGCTAGACTTTGTCCATTCAGCGCTAGAAAATCGTTAATATCTAGTGAGCCTCTAGTATACTGATCTAAGAAAAGTTTTTGACACTATGGACCACAATATCTTGCTGAGGTCAGGCTCTTACTTACATAAAGTCCTGCCTTACAGACAGTATGCGACTATCAGTGACACTACCTCATCTACTCAAACTATCAACATAGCGGCACCGTTGGGTAGCATCCTTGGAACACTATTATTTTTCATCAATCCCAGGAACTTAAACCAGTCATGTTTGCAAATGGCACAACATTCATCTTATCTAATCTTGATCTGGTTGTCCTCAACAGAACAGTCAACGAGGAGCTGCTAAACATTTCAACCTGGATGGCCACCAATAAACTCGTACTCAATATTGACAAGACCTACATTTTATGTGGGAATCAAGCTTAAAAATAATAATTTTATAATTAAAATAAGTAATTCTCACATAGAAAGACGAGGGATATACAGTGATTGCAACCTCAACTATAACACCCACATCCAATACGTCTAAATATTTTTCCAGAACTGTGGGCGATCTGTCAAAGGTACACTACGTTGTTCCTCTAACAGCATTTCTCACTATGTACTACTGTACTCTCTCCAGGTAAACTTTCTAAGTCTATCCCTACCTCATGGTATCTGTGCTTGTGACTCTACTACAGCAAACTTTCTAAAACTCTTTGTTACTCAACAGGAAAAACAGAAAACAGCTTTTTGAATAACTGCCCAATCAGGTTTCAGACAACACACACACACAAACACACACACACACACACACACACACACACACACACACACACACACACACACACACACACACACACACACACACTCCCCCAACCCCAATATTCTTGCATGACCACAATGATAGAAAAGAAACTGAAAGTTTGGTACACAAACGCGGATGGAATAACGAATAAACATGAGGAGTGGAACGAAAGAATCAGCGAAAAATCCCCAGACATCATAGCAGTCACAGAAACAAAACTCGCTGAGACAATAACAGACACAATCTTCCCAACGGGATATCAGATCCTGAGGAAAGAAAGAAGGAGTAGAGGGGGAGGAGGGGTTGCACTGCTCATAAAACACCGATGGGGATTTGAGGAAATGATTGGAGAAAGAGACTACATCGTAGGTACAATTCAGTCCGGAGAACATAGAGTAGTCATTGGAGTGATGTATAACCCACCACAGAACTGCAGGAGGCCAAGAGAGGAGTACGAAGAAAACAACAGGGTGATGGTGGACACACTGGCTGAGGTGGCAAGAAGAGCTCACTCGAGCAGAGCAAAGTTACTGGTAATGGGCGATTTCAACCACAGGGAGATCGACTGGGAAAACCTGGAGCCACATGGGGGTTCCGAAACATGGAGAGCCAAGATGATGGATGTGGTACTTGAAAACCTCATGCATCAACATGTCAGGGACACAACCAGAGAGAGAGGGGAGGATGAACCAGCAAGACTGGATCTTGTGTTCACCCTGAGCAGTTCAGACATTGAGGACATCACTTACGAGAGGCCCCTTGGAGCTAGCGATCACGTGGTTCTAAGTTTTGATTATATAGTAGAGTTACAAGTGGAGAAGGTAACAGGAACTGAAGGGGACAGGCTAAACTATAAAAGGGGG
>NC_091299.1:17566757-17619257 GCF_038502225.1 Cherax quadricarinatus | reverse complement strand
ACCCATGGAGAGATGTTGTCCGGTCCCATTGCCTTTGAGGTATCGATGTCCCTTAGCAGTTTCTTCACCTCCTCCTCATCTGTATGTATGTCGTCCAACACTTGTTGGTGTATTCCTTGTTGGTGTCCCCATCTGGTCTGTCCCCCCAGAGTCCTTCCTGTCTCTACTGTAAATACTTCCTTAAATCTCGTGTTGAGCTCCTCACATACCTCTTGATCGTTTCTTGTGAGTTCTCCACCTTCTTTCCTCAGCCTTATCACCTGGTCCTTGACTGTTGTCTTCCTCCTAATGTGGCTATACAGCAGTTTCGGGTCAGATTTGACTTTCGATGCTATGTCGTTTTCATACTGTCGCTGGGCCTCCCTCCTTATCTGCGCATACTCGTTTCTGGCTCTTCTACTAATCTCCTTGTTTTCCTGGGTCCTATGCCTCCTGTACCTTTTCCATTCTCTGTTGCACTTAGTTTTTGCCTCCCTACACCTTCGGGTAAACCAAGGACTCGTTTTGGTCTTCCTATTATTTCTGTTTCCCTTGGGAACAAAACTTTCCTCTGCCTCCTTGCACTTTGTTGCCACATATTCCATCATCTCGTTTACTGATTTTCCTACCATTTCTCTGTCCCACTGAACCTCCTGCAGGAAGTTTCTCATACCTGTGTAGTCCCCCCTTTTATAGTTTGGCCTGTCCCCTTCAGTTCCTGTTACCTTCTCCACTTGTAACTCTACTATATAGTGTGTGTGTGTGTGTGTGTGTGTGTGTGTGTGTGTGTGTGTGTGTGCATGTGTGTGTGTGTGTGTGTGTGTGTGTGTGTGTGTGTGTGTGTGTGTGCGTGTGTGTGTGTGTGGTGGCGGTTCCTAACCTCAAGAGGGTTGCAGTAGCACTGACCGTGGACAACCCAGCTACCACCAGTGAAAGTCGTGGTGCCCAAGTCCAGCAACGAGGGTAATTGAGGTTACACGATCACATTTCATACCTAGCCAGTGCTGCTGCTGCTCCAGAGGTGGAGCATATGCTGAGTGCTACTGCTGCTCTAGTGGCAGAGCACACACTGAGGTCTGCTGCTGCTGCTCCAGCCATGCAACACACGCTGCGTGCTGCTGCTGCTCCAGTGGCGGAGCACACACTGAGCGCTGCTGCTGCTCCAGTGGCGGATCACACACTGAGTGATGCTGCTGCTCCAGAGGTGGAGCATACACCTGAGTGCTGCTGTTTCTGCTCCAGTGGCGGAGAACACACTAAGTGCTGCTGCTCCTGCTCCAGTGATGGAGCACACGATGAGTGCTGTAGCTGCTAAAGTGGCGGATCACACACTGAGTGCTGCTGTTCCAGAGGCGTAGCACACTGAGTGCTGCTGCTGCTGTTCCAGAGTCGGAGCACACACTGAGTGCTGCTGCTGCTGCTGCTCCAGTGGCGGAGCACACACTGAGTGCTGCTGTTGCTGCTGCTTCGGTGGCGGAGCATACAATGAGTGCTGCTGCTGCTGCTCCGGTGGCGGAGCATACAATGAGTGCTGCTGCTGTTCCAGTGGCGGAGCACATACTGAGTGCTGCTGCTGCTGCAGTGGCGGAGCACACACTAAGTGCTCCTGCTGCTCCAGTGGCGGAGCGCACACTA
The DNA here is from genome assembly GCF_038502225.1 of Cherax quadricarinatus. Classification (NCBI taxonomy): domain Eukaryota; kingdom Metazoa; phylum Arthropoda; class Malacostraca; order Decapoda; family Parastacidae; genus Cherax; species Cherax quadricarinatus. The sequence goes on along the minus strand of NC_091299.1, from coordinate 17,617,643 downwards.
ACTGCTGCTGTTTCTCCTACTCCGGTGGTGGAGCATACACTGAGTACTGCTGCTGCTGCTGCTGCTCCTGTGGTGGAGCACACACTGAGTGCTACTGCTGCTCCAGTGGCTGGGCACACACAGAGTGCTGCTGTTGCTTCTGCTCCGGTGGCGCAGCACACACTAACTGCTGCTGTTTCTCCTACTCCGGTGGTGGAGCATACACTGAGTACTGCTGCTGCTGCTGCTGCTCCTGTGGTGGAGCACACACTGAGTGCTACTGCTGCTCCAGTGGCTGGGCACACACAGAGTGCTGCTGTTGCTTCTGCTCCGGTGGCGGAACACACACTAAGTGCTGCTGCTGCTGCTGCTGCTGCTGCTGCTCCTTCTCCGGAGGCGGAGCATACACTGAGTGCTGCTGTTGCTGCTCCAGTGGCGGAGCACACACTGAGTGCTGCTGCTACTGCTGCTTCGGTGGCGGAGCACACACTAAGTGCTGCTGCTGCTGCTCCGGTGACGGAGCATACACTGAGTGCAGCTCCTGCTCCAGTGGCAGAGCACACAGAGTGCTGCTGCTGCTCCAGTGCGGTGCACACACTGAGTGCTGCTGCTGCTCCAGTGGCGGAGCACACACTGAGTGCTGCTGCTGCTCCAGTGGCGGAGCACACACTGAGGGCTGCTGCTGCTGTTCCAGTGGCAGAGCACACACTGAGTGCTGCTGCTGTTCCAGTGGCAGAGCACACACTGAGTGCTGCTGCTGTTCCAGTGGCGGAGCACACACTGAGTGCTGCTGCTGCTGTTCGAGAGTCGGAGCACACACTGAGTGCTGCTGCTGCTGCTTCGGTGGCGGAACATACAATGAGTACTACTGCTTCTCCAGTGGCAGAGCACACAGTGCTGCTGCAGCTCCAGTGCGGTGCACACACTGAGTGCTGCTGCTGCTGCTGCTCCAGTTTCGGAGCACACACTGAGTGATGCTGTTCCAGTAGAGGACCACAAACTGAGTGCTGCTGTTCCAGTAGAGGAGAACAAACTGAGTGCTGCTGCTGCTGTTCCAGTGGCGGAGCACACACTGAGTGCTGCTGCTGCTCCAGTGGCGGAGCACACACTGAGTGCTGCTGTTGCTTCTGCTCCGGTGGCGGAGCACACACTGAGTGCTGCTGCTGCTGCTGCTGCTGCTGCTGCTGCTCCTTCTCCGGTGGCGGAGCATACACTGAGTGCTGCTGTTGCTGCTCCAGTGGCGGAGAACACACTGAGTGCTGCTGTTGCTTCTGCTCCGGTGGCGGATCACACACTGAGTGCTGCTGCTGCTCCAGTGGCGGATCACACACTGAGTGATGCTGTTCCAGTAGAGGACCACAAACTGAGTGCTGCTGTTCCAGTAGAGGAGCACAAACGGAGTGCTGCTGCTGCCGTTCCAGTGGCGGAGCACACTCTGAGTGCTGCTGTTGCTCCTGTGGCGGAGCACACACGGAGTGCTGCTGTTGCTTCTGCTCCGGTGGCGGAGCACTCACTAAGTGCTGCTGCTGCTGCTGCTCCTTCTCCGGTGGCGGAGCATACACTGAGTACTGCTGTTGCTGCTCCAGTGGCGGAGCACACTCTGAGTGCTGCAGCTCCTGTTCCAGTGGCGGAGCACACACTGAGTGCTGCTGCTGCTCCAGTGGCGGAGCGCACACTGAGGGCTGCTGCTGCTGTTGAAGTGGCGGAGCACACACTGAGTGCTGCTGCTGTTCCAGTGGCGGAGCACACACTGAGTGCTGCTGCTGCTGTTCCAGAGTCGGAGCACACACTGAGTGCTGCTGTTGCTGGTGCTCCAGTGGCAGAGTAAAAAGAGTGCTGCTGCTGCTCCAGTGCGGTGCACACACTGAGTGCTGCTGCTGCTCCAGTGGCGGAGCACGCACTGAGTGATGCTGGTGCTCCAATGGCGGAGCACATGCTGAGTGCTGCTGCTGCTCCAGTGGCGGAGCACACACTAAGTGCCGCTGCTGCTGCGCCGGTGGCGGAGAATACCCTGAGTGCTGCTGCTGCTCCAGTGGCGGAGCACACACTGAGTGCTGCTGTTGCTCCAGTGGCGGAGCACACGCTGAGAGCTGCTGCTGCTCCAATGGCGGAGCACACACTGAATGCTGCTGCTGCTGTTCCAGTGGCGGAGCACACAATGAGTGCTGCTGCTGCTGTTCCAGTGGCGGAACACACACTTAGCGCTGCTGCTGCTCCAGTGGCAGAGCACACACTGAGTTCTGCTGCTCTTGCTCCAGTGATGGAGCACACGCTGCGTACTTCTGCTACTACAGTGGCGCAGCACACACTGAGTGCTGCTGCTGCTCCAGTGACGTAGCACACACTGAGTGCTACTGTTGCTGCCGCTCCGATGGCGGAGCACACGCTAAGTGCTACTGCTGCTCTTCCAGTGGCGGAGCACACACTGAGTGCTGCTGCTGCTCCAGTGGTGGAGCATACGCTGAGTGCTGCTGCAGCTAAAGTGGCAGAGCACACACTGAGAGCTGCTGCTGCTGCTGCTGCTGCTGCTCAATTGGCGGAGAACACGCTGAGTGCTGCTGCTGTTCCAGTGGTGGAGCATACGCAGAGAGCTGCTGCTGCTCCAGTGGCAGAGCACACAATGAGTGCTGCTGCTCCTGCTCCAGTGATGGAGCACTCGCTGCGTACTGCTGCTTCTCCAGTGGCGTAGCACATACTGAGTGCTGCTGCTGCTCCAGTGGCGGATCACACACTGAGTGCTGCTGTTCCAGGGGCGGAGCACACACTGAGTGCTGCTGTTGCTTCTGCTCCAGTGGTGGAGCATACACTGAGTGCTGCTGCTGCTCCAATTGCGGAGCACACATTGAGTGCTGCTGCTGCTCCAGTGGCGAAGCACACACTGAGTGCTGCTGCTGCTCCAGTGGCGGATCACACACTGAGTGCTGCTGTTCCAGTGGCGGAGCACACACTGAGTGCTGCTGCTGCTGTTCCAGGGGCGCAGCACACACTGAGTGCTGCTGCTGCTCCAGTGGCGGAGCGCACACTGAGTGCTGCTGCTGCTCCAGTGGCGGAGCACACACTAAGTGCTGCTGCTTCGGTGGCGGAGCATATAGTGAGTGCAGCTGCTGCTCCAGTGACAGAGCACACAGAGAGCTGCTGCTGCTCCAGAGCGGTGCACACACTGACTGCTGCTGCTGCTCCAGTGGCAGAGAACATACTGAGAGCTGCTACTGCTCCAGTGGCGGAGCACACGCTGAGTGCTGCTGCTGCTGCTGCTCCGGTGGCGAAGCATACACTGAGTGCTGCTGTTGCTGCTCCAGTGGCGGAGAACACACTGAGTGCTGCTGTTGCTTCTGCTTCGGTGGCGGAGCACACACTGAGTGCTGCTGCTGCTCCAGTGGCGGAGCACGCACTGAGTGATGCTGGTGCTCCAGTGGCGGAGCACATGCTGAGTGCTGCTGCTGCTCCAGTGGCGGAGCACACACTGAGTGCTGCTGTTTCTGCTGCTCCGGTGGTGGACAATACACTGAGTACTGCTGCTGCTGCTCCAGCGGCGGAGCACACACTGAGTGCTGCTGCTGCTCCAGTGGCGGAGCACACACTGAGTGCTGCTGCTGCTCCAGTGGCGGAGCACACACTGAGTGCTGCTGTTGCTTCTGCTCCGGTGGCGGAGCACTCACTAAGTGCTGCTGCTGCTGCTGCTCCTTCTCCGGTGGCGGAGCACACACTGAGTGCTGCTGCTGCTCCAGTGGCGGAGCACACACTGAGGGCTGCTGCTGCTCCAGTGGCGGAGCGCACACTGAGGGCTGCTGCTGCTGTTCCAGTGGCGGAGCACACACTGAGTGCTGCTGATGCTGTTCCAGAGTCGGAGCACACACTGAGTGCTGCTGTTCCTGGTGCTCCAGTGGCAGAGCAAAAAGAGTGCTGCTGCTGCTCCAGTGCGGTGCACACACTGAGTGCTGCTGCTGCTCCAGTGGCGGAGCACGCACTGAGTGATGCTGGTGCTCCAGTGGCGGAGCACATGCTGAGTGCTGCTGCTGCTCCAGTGGCGGAGCACACACTAAGTGCTGCTGCTGCTCCAGTGGCGGAGCACACAATGAGTGCTGCTGTTGCTTCTGCTCCGGTGGCGGAGCACACACTAAGTTCTGCTGTTTCTGCTGCTCCGGTGGTGGAGCATACACTGAGTACTGCTGCTGCTGCTGCTGCTGCTGCTCCAGTGGCGGAGCACACACTGAGTGCTGCTGCTGCTCCAGTGGCGGAGAACACACTGAGTGCTGCTGCTGCTCCATTGGCGGATCACACACTGAGTGCTGCTGTTCAAGTACAGGAGCACAAACTGAGTGCTGCTGCTGCTCCTTCTCCGGTGGCGGAGCATACACTGACTGCTGCTGTTTCTCCTCCAGTGGCTGAGCACACACTGAGTGCTGCTGCTGCTCCTTCTCCGGTGGCGGAGCACACACTGAGTGCTCCTGCTGCTCCGGTGGCGGAGCATACACTGAGTGCTGCTGCTGCTCCAGTGGTAGAGAACACACTGAGTGCTGCTGCTGTTCCAGTGGCGGAGCACACACTGAGAGCTGCTGTTGCTCATCCAGTGGCGGAGCACACTCTGAGTGCTGATGCTGCTGTTCCATTAACGGAGCACACACTGAGTGCTGCTGCTGCGGCTGCTGCTCCTCCGATGGCGGAGGATACACTAAGTGCTGCTGCTGCTGCTCCAGTGGCGGAGCACACACTGAGTGCTGCTGCTGCTCCAGTAGTGGAGCACACACTAAGTACTGCTGCTGCTCCAGTGGCGGATCACACACTGAGTGCTGCTGCTGCTCCAGTAGTGGAGCACACACTAAGTACTGCTGCTGCTCCAGTGGCGGATCACACACTGAGTGCTGCTGCTGCTCCAGTGGCGGAGCACACACTGAGTGCTGCTGTTGCTGCTGCTTCGGTGGCGGAGCACACACTGAGTGCTGCTGCTGCTCCAGGTTCGGAGCATACACTGAGTGGTGCCGCTGCTCCAGTGGCAGAGCACACACTGAGTGCTGCTGCTGTTCCAGTTGTGGAGCTCACACTGAGTGCTGCTGCTGCTCCAGTGGCGGAGAACACACTGAGTGCTGCTGGTGCTGCTGCTTCGGTGGCGGAGCACACACTGATTGCTGCTGCTGCTCCAGGGGCGGAGCATACACTGAGTGGTGCTGCTTCTCCAGTGGCAGAGGACACACTGAGTGCTGCTACTGTTCCAGTTGTGGAGCACACACTGAGTGCTGCTGCTGCTGCTCCAGTGGTTGAGCACACACTAAGTGATGCTGCTGCTCCAGTGGCGGATCACACACTGAGTGCTGCTGTTCCAGTGGCGGAGCACACACTAAGTGCCGCTGCTGCTGCGCCGGTGGCGGAGAATACCCTGAGTGCTGCTGCTACTCCAGTGGCGGAGCACACACTGAGTGCTGCTGTTGCTCCAGTGGCGGAGCACACGCTGAGAGCTGCTGCTGCTCCAATGGCGGAGCACACACTGAGTGTTGCTACTGCTCCAGTGGCGGAGCACACACTGAATGCTGCTGCTGCTGTTCCAGTGGCGGAGCACACACTGAGTGCTGCTGCTGCTGTTCCAGTGGCGGAACACACGCTTAGTGCTGCTGCTGCTCCGGTGGCAGAGCACACACTGAGTTCTACTGCTCTTGCTCCAGTGATGGAGCACACGCTGCGTACTTCTGCTACTACAGTGGCGCAGCAGACACTGAGTGCTGTTGCTGCTCCAGTGACGTAGCACACACTGAGTGCTACTGTTGCTGCCGCTTTGATGGCGGAGCACACGCTAAGTGCTACTGCTGCTCCTCCAGTGGCGGAGCACACACTGAGTGCTGCTGCTGCTCCAGTGGTGGGGCATGCGCTGAGTGCTGCTGCTGCTAAAGTGGCAGCGCACACACTGAGTGCTGCTGCTGCTGCTGCTCCATTGGCGGAGCGCACACTGAGTGCTGCTGCTGCTCCACTGGCGGAGAACACGCTGAGTGCTGCTTCTGTTCCAGTGGTGGAGCATACGCAGAGAGCTGCTGCTGCTCCAGTGGCAGAGCACACAATGAGTGCTGCTGCTCCTGCTCCAGTGATGGAGCACTCGCTGTGTACTGCTGCTTCTCCAGTGGCGGATCACACACTGAGTGCTGCTGCTGCTGCTGCTCCAATTGCGGAGCACACATTGAGTGCTGCTGCTGCTCCAGTGGCGAAGCACACACTGAATGCTGCTGCTGCTCCAGTGGCGGATCACACACTGAGTGCTGCTGCTGCTCCAGTGGCGGAGCGCACACTGAGTGCTGCTGTTGCTGCTGCTTCGGTGGCGGAGCACACACTAAGTGCTGCTGCTCCGGTGGCGGAGCATATAGTGAGTGCAGCTGCTGCTCCAGTGGCAGAGCACACAGAGTGCTGCTGCTGCTCCAGAGCGGTGCACACACTGAGTGCTGCTACTGTTCCAGTTGTGGAGCACACACTGAGTGCTGCTGCTGCTGCTCCAGTGGTTGAGCACACACTAAGTGATGCTGCTGCTCCAGTGGCGGATCACACACTGAGTTCTGCTGTTCCAGTGGCGGAGCACACACTAAGTGCCGCTGCTGCTGCGCCGGTGGCGGAGAATACCCTGAGTGCTGCTGCTACTCCAGTGGCAGAGCACACACTGAGTGCTGCTGTTGCTCCAGTGGCGGGGCACACGCTGAGAGCTGCTGCTGCTCCAATGGCGGAGCACACACTGAGTGTTGCTACTGCTCCAGTGGCGGAGCACACACTGAATGCTGCTGCTGCTGTTCCAGTAGCGGAGCACACACTGAGTGCTGCTGCTGCTGTTCCAGTGGCGGAGAACACACTGAGTGCTGCTGCTGCTCCTTCTCCGGTGGCGGAGCACACACTGAGTGCTGCTGCTGCTCCGGTGGCGGAGCATACACTGAGTGCTGCTGCTGCTCCAGTGGTAGAGAACACACTGAGTGCTGCTGCTGTTCCAGTGGCGGAGCACACACTGAGAGCTGCTGTTGCTCATCCAGTGGCGGAGCACACTCTGAGTGCTGATGCTGCTGTTCCATTAACGGAGCACACACTGAGTGCTGCTGCTGCGGCTGCTGCTCCTCCGATGGCGGAGGATACACTAAGTGCTGCTGCTGCTGCTCCAGTGGCGGAGCACACACTGAGTGCTGCTGCTGCTCCAGTAGTGGAGCACACACTAAGTACTGCTGCTGCTCCAGTGGCGGATCACACACTGAGTACTGCTGCTGCTCCAGTGGCGGAGCACACACTGAGTGCTGCTGTTGCTGCTGCTTCGGTGGCGGAGCACACACTGAGTGCTGCTGCTGCTCCAGGTTCGGAGCATACACTGAGTGGTGCCGCTGCTCCAGTGGCAGAGCACACACTGAGTGCTGCTGCTGTTCCAGTTGTGGAGCTCACACTGAGTGCTGCTGCTGCTCCAGTGGCGGAGAACACACTGAGTGCTGCTGGTGCTGCTGCTTCGGTGGCGGAGCACACACTGATTGCTGCTGCTGCTCCAGGGGCGGAGCATACACTGAGTGGTGCTGCTTCTCCAGTGGCAGAGGACACACTGAGTCCTGCTACTGTTCCAGTTGTGGAGCACACACTGAGTGCTGCTGCTGCTGCTCCAGTGGTTGAGCACACACTAAGTGATGCTGCTGCTCCAGTGGCGGATCACACACTGAGTGCTGCTGTTCCAGTGGCGGAGCACACACTAAGTGCCGCTGCTGCTGCGCCGGTGGCGGAGAATACCCTGAGTGCTGCTGCTACTCCAGTGGCGGAGCACACACTGAGTGCTGCTGTTGCTCCAGTGGCGGAGCACACGCTGAGAGCTGCTGCTGCTCCAATGGCGGAGCACACACTGAGTGTTGCTACTGCTCCAGTGGCGGAGCACACACTGAATGCTGCTGCTGCTGTTCCAGTGGCGGAGCACACACTGAGTGCTGCTGCTGCTGTTCCAGTGGCGGAACACACGCTTAGTGCTGCTGCTGCTCCGGTGGCAGAGCACACACTGAGTTCTGCTGCTCTTGCTCCAGTGATGGAGCACACGCTGCGTACTTCTGCTACTACAGTGGCGCAGCAGACACTGAGTGCTGCTGCTGCTCCAGTGACGTAGCACACACTGAGTGCTACTGTTGCTGCCGCTTTGATGGCGGAGCACACGCTAAGTGCTACTGCTGCTCCTCCAGTGGCGGAGCACACACTGAGTGCTGCTGCTGCTCCAGTGGTGGGGCATGCGCTGAGTGCTGCTGCTGCTAAAGTGGCAGAGCACACACTGAGTGCTGCTGCTGCTGTTGCTCCATTGGCGGAGCGCACACTGAGTGCTGCTGCTGCTCCACTGGCGGAGAACACGCTGAGTGCTGCTTCTGTTCCAGTGGTGGAGCATACGCAGAGAGCTGCTGCTTCTCCAGTGGCAGAGCACACAATGAGTGCTGCTGCTCCTGCTCCAGTGATGGAGCACTCGCTGTGTACTGCTGCTTCTCCAGTGGCGGATCACACACTGAGTGCTGCTGCTGCTGCTGCTCCAATTGCGGAGCACACATTGAGTGCTGCTGCTGCTCCAGTGGCGAAGCACACACTGAATGCTGCTGCTGCTCCAGTGGCGGATCACACACTGAGTGCTGCTGCTGCTCCAGTGGCGGAGCGCACACTGAGTGCTGCTGTTGCTGCTGCTTCGGTGGCGGAGCACACACTAAGTGCTGCTGCTCCGGTGGCGGAGCATATAGTGAGTGCAGCTGCTGCTCCAGTGGCAGAGCACACAGAGTGCTGCTGCTGCTCCAGAGCGGTGCACACACTGAGTGCTGCTACTGTTCCAGTTGTGGAGCACACACTGAGTGCTGCTGCTGCTGCTCCAGTGGTTGAGCACACACTAAGTGATGCTGCTGCTCCAGTGGCGGATCACACACTGAGTTCTGCTGTTCCAGTGGCGGAGCACACACTAAGTGCCGCTGCTGCTGCGCCGGTGGCGGAGAATACCCTGAGTGCTGCTGCTACTCCAGTGGCAGAGCACACACTGAGTGCTGCTGTTGCTCCAGTGGCGGAGCACACGCTGAGAGCTGCTGCTGCTCCAATGGCGGAGCACACACTGAGTGTTGCTACTGCTCCAGTGGCGGAGCACACACTGAATGCTGCTGCTGCTGTTCCAGTAGCGGAGCACACACTGAGTGCTGCTGCTGCTGTTCCAGTGGCGGAACACACGCTTAGTGCTGCTGCTGCTCCGGTGGCAGAGCACACACTGAGTTCTGCTGCTCTTGCTCCAGTGATGGAGCACACGCTGCGTACTTCTGCTACTACAGTGGCGCAGCAGACACTGAGTGCTGCTGCTGCTCCAGTGACGTAGCACACACTGAGTGCTACTGTTGCTGCCGCTTTGATGGCGGAGCACACGCTAAGTGCTACTGCTGCTCCTCCAGTGGCGGAGCACACACTGAGTGCTGCTGCTGCTCCAGTGGTGGGGCATGCGCTGAGTGCTGCTGCTGCTAAAGTGGCAGAGCACACACTGAGTGCTGCTGCTGCTGCTGCTCCATTGGCGGAGCGCACACTGAGTGCTGCTGCTGCTCCACTGGCGGAGAACACGCTGAGTGCTGCTTCTGTTCCAGTGGTGGAGCATACGCAGAGAGCTGCTGCTGCTCCAGTGGCAGAGCACACAATGAGTGCTGCTGCTCCTGCTCCAGTGATGGAGCACTCGCTGTGTACTGCTGCTTCTCCAGTGGCGGATCACACACTGAGTGCTGCTGCTGCTGCTGCTCCAATTGCGGAGCACACATTGAGTGCTGCTGCTGCTCCAGTGGCGAAGCACACACTGAATGCTGCTGCTGCTCCAGTGGCGGATCACACACTGAGTGCTGCTGCTGCTCCAATGGCGGAGCGCACACTGAGTGCTGCTGTTGCTGCTGCTTCGGTGGCGGAGCACACACTAAGTGCTGCTGCTCCGGTGGCGGAGCATATAGTGAGTGCAGCTGCTGCTCCAGTGGCAGAGCACACAGAGTGCTGCTGCTGCTCCAGAGCGGTGCACACACTGAGTGCTGCTGCTGCTCCAGTGGCAGAGAACATACTGAGAGCTGCTACTGCTCCAGTGGCGGAGCACACGCTGAGTGCTGCTGCTGCTTCTGCTCCGGTGGCGGAGCACACACTGAGTGCTGCTGCTGCTCCAGTGGCGGAGCACGCACTGAGTGATGCTGGTGCTCCAGTGGCGGAGCACATGCTGAGTGCTGCTGCTGCTCCAGTGGCGGAACACAAACTGAGTGCTGCTGCTGCTGTTGCAGTGGCGGAGCACACACTGAGTGCTGCTGCTGCTGTTCCAATGGCGGAGCACACACTGAGTGCTGCTGCTGTTCCAGTGGCAGAGCACACACTGAGTGCTGCTGCTGCTGTTCCAGTGGCGGAGCACACACTGAGTGCTGCTGCTGCTGTTCCAATGGCGGAGCACACACTGAGAGCTGCTGCTGTTCCAGTGTCGGAGCACACACTGAGTGCTGCTGTTGCTTCTGCTCCAGTGTCGGAGCACACACTGAGTGCTGCTGTTGCTTCTGCTCCAGTGTCGGAGCACACACTGAGTGCTGCTGTTGCTTCTGCTCCAGTGGCGGTGCACACACTGAGTGCTGCTGCTGCTGCTGCTCCAGTGGCGGATCACACACTGAGTGCTGCTGTTCCAGTGGCGGAGTACACACTGAGTTCTGCTGCTGCTGTTTCAGTGGCGGAGAACACACTGAGTGCTGCTGCTGCTCCAGTGGCAGAGCACACACTGAGTGCTGCTGCTCTTGCTCCAGTGATGGAGCACACGCTGCGTACTGCTGCTACTACAGTGGCGCAGCACACACTGAGTGCTGCTGCTGCCGCTGCTCAAGTGACGTAGCACACACTGAGTGCCGCTGTTGCTGCTGCTCTATTGGCGGAGCATACACTGAGAGCTGCTGCTGTTCCAGTGTCGGAGCACACACTGAGTGCTGCTGCTGCTCCTGTGGCGGATCACACACTGAGTGCTGGTGTTGCTGCTGCTTCGGTGGCGGAGCACACAATAAGTGCTGCTGCTCCGGTGGCGGGGCATATACTGAATGCAGCTGCTGCTCCAGTGGCAGAGCACTCACTGAGTGCTGCTGCTGCTCCAGTAGCGGAGCACACGCTGAGAGCTGCTGCTGCTCCAGTGGCGGAGCACACACTGAGTGCTGCTGCTGCTGTTCCTTTGGCGGAGCACAAACTGAGTGCTGTTGCTGCTGTTCCAGTGGCGGAGCACAGGCTTAGCGCTGCTGCTGCTCCAGTGACGGAGCACACACTGAGTGCTGCTGCTGCTCCAGTGACGGAGCACACGCTGCGTACTGCTGCTACTACAGAGGCGCAGCACACATTGAGTGCTGCTGCTCCTCCAGTGACGTAGCACACACTGAGTGCTGCTGTTGCTTTTGCTCCGGTCGCGGAGCACACACTATGTGCTGCTGTTGCTGCTGCTTCGGTGGCGGAGCACACACTAAGTGCTGCTGCTTCGGTGGCGGAGCATATAGTGAGTGCAGCTGCTGCTCCAGTGTCAGAGCACACAGAGTGCTGCTGCTGCTCCAGTGGCAGAGCACACACTGAGTGCTGCTGCTCTTGCTCCAGTGATGGAGCACACGCTGCGTACTGCTGCTACTACAGTGGCGCAGCACACACTGAGTGCTGCTGCTGCCGCTGCTCAAGTGACGTAGCACACACTGAGTGCCGCTGTTGCTGCTGCTCTATTGGCGGAGCATACACTGAGAGCTGCTGCTGTTCCAGTGTCGGAGCACACACTGAGTGCTGCTGCTGCTCCTGTGGCGGATCACACACTGAGTGCTGGTGTTGCTGCTGCTTCGGTGGCGGAGCACACAATAAGTGCTGCTGCTCCGGTGGCGGGGCATATACTGAATGCAGCTGCTGCTCCAGTGGCAGAGCACTCACTGAGTGCTGCTGCTGCTCCAGTAGCGGAGCACACGCTGAGAGCTGCTGCTGCTCCAGTGGCGGAGCACACACTGAGTGCTGCTGCTGCTGTTCCTTTGGCGGAGCACAAACTGAGTGCTGTTGCTGCTGTTCCAGTGGCGGAGCACAGGCTTAGCGCTGCTGCTGCTCCAGTGACGGAGCACACACTGAGTGCTGCTGCTGCTCCAGTGACGGAGCACACGCTGCGTACTGCTGCTACTACAGAGGCGCAGCACACATTGAGTGCTGCTGCTCCTCCAGTGACGTAGCACATACTGAGTGCTGCTGTTGCTTTTGCTCCGGTCGCGGAGCACACACTATGTGCTGCTGTTGCTGCTGCTTCGGTGGCGGAGCACACACTAAGTGCTGCTGCTTCGGTGGCGGAGCATATAGTGAGTGCAGCTGCTGCTCCAGTGTCAGAGCACACAGAGTGCTGCTGCTGCTCCAGAGCGGTGCACACACTGAGTGCTGCTACTGCTCCAGTGGCGGAGCACACGCTGAGTGCTGCTGATGCTTCTGCTCCGGTGGCGGAGCACACACTGAGTGCTGCTGCTGCTCCAGTGGCGGAGCACGCACTGAGTGATGCTGGTGCTCCAGTGGCGGAGCACATGCTGAGTGCTGCTGCTGCTCCAGTGGCGGAGCACACACTGAGTGCTGATGTTGCTGCTGCTCCAGTGGCGGAGCACGCACTGAGTGATGCTGGTGCTCCAGTGGCGGAGCACACGCTGAGAGCTGCTGCTGCTCCAGTGGCTGAGCACACACTGCGTGTTGCTGCTGCTCCAGTGGCGGAGCACACACTGAGTGCTGCTGCTGCTGCTGTTCCATTGGCGGAGCACACACTGAGTGCTGCTGCTGCTGGTCCAGTGGCGGAGAACACACTGAGTGCTGCTGCTGCTCCAGTGACGGAGCACACACTGAGTGCTGCTGCTCTTGCTCCAGTGATGGAGCACACGCTGCGTACTGCTGCTACTACAGAGGCGCAGCACACATTGAGTGCTGCTGCTCCTCCAATGACGTAGCACACACTGAGTGCTGCTGTTGCTTTTGCTCCGGTCGCGGAGCACACATTATGTGCTGCTGTTGCTGCTGCTCCGGTGGCGGAGCATTCACTGAGTGCTGCTGCTGCTTCACTGGCGGAGCACACGCTGAGTGCTCCTGCTGCTCCAGTGGCGAAGCGCACACTGAGTGCTGCTGCTGCTCCATTGGCGGATCACACACTGAGTGCTGCTGTTCCAGTGGCGGAGCACACATTGAATGCTGCTGCTGCTGTTCCAGTGGCGGAGCACACACTGAGTGCTGCTGCTGCTCCAGTGGCGGAGCACACACTGAGTGCTTGTGTTGCTGCTGCTTCGGTGGCGGAGCACACAATAAGTGCTGCTGCTCCGGTGGCGGAGCATATACTGAGTGCAGCTGCTCCTCCAGTGGCAGAGCACACAGAGTGCTGCTGCTGCTCCAGTGCGGTGCACACACTGAGTGCTGCTGCTGCTCCAGTGGCAGAGAACACACTGAGTGCTGCTGCTGCTCCAGTGGCGGAGCACACACTGTGTGCTGCTGCTGCTCCAGTGGCGGAGCACACACTGAGTGCTGCTGCTGCTGTTCCAGTGGCGGAAAACACACTGAGTGCTGCTGCTGTTGCTGTTCCAGTGGCGGAGCACACACTGAGTGCTGCTGCTCCAGTGGCGGAGCACACACTGAGTGCTGCTGCTGCTGTTCCAGTGGAGGAACACACACTGAGCGCTGCTGCTGCTGTTCCAGTGACGGAGCACACACTGAGTGCTGCTGCTGTTCCAGTGGCGGAGCATACACTGAGTGCTGCTGCTGCTGTTCCAGTGGCGGAGCACACACTGAGAGCTGCTGCTGTTCCAGTGGCGCAGCACATACTTAGGGCTGCTGCTGCTCCAGTGTCGGAGCACACACTGAGTGCTGCTGTTCCAGTGGCGGAGCACACACTGAGTTCTGCTACTGCTGTTCCAGTGGCAGAGAACACACTGAGTGCTGCTGCTGCTCCAGTGGCAGAGCACACACTTATTGATGCTGCTCTTGCTCCAGTGATGGCGCACACGCTGCGTACTGCTGCTACTACAGTGGCGCAACACACACTGAGTGCTGCTGCTGCTGCCGCTCCGATGGCGGAGCACACAATAACTGCTGCTGCTCCAGTGGCGGAGCATGAACTGAGTGTTGTTGCTGCTCCTCCAGTGGCGGAGCACACACTGAGTGCTGCTGCTGCTCCAGTGGCGGAGCACACATTGAGTGCTGCTGTTGCTTCTCCGGCGGCGGAGCATACACTGAGTGCTGCTGCTGCTCCAGTGGCGGAGCACACACTGAGTGCTGCTGCTGCTCCAGTGGCGGAGCGCACGCTGAGAGCTGCTGCTGCTCCAGTGGCAGAGCACACACAGATTGCTGCTGCTGCTCCAGTGGCAGAGCACACACTGAGTGCTGCTGCTCTTGCTCCAGTGGAGCACACGCTGCGTACTGCTGCTTCTACAGTGGCGCAGCACACACTGAGTGCTGCTGCTGCTCCAGTGACGTAGCACACACTGAGTGCTACTGCTGCTTCCGCTCCGATGGCGGAGTGCACACTAAGTGCTGCTGCTGCTGCTGCTCCAGTGGCGGAGCATGAACTGAGTGCTGCTGCTGCTCCTCCAGTGGCGGAGCACACACTGAGTGCTGCTGTTGCTGCTGCTCCAGTGGCGGATCACACACTGAGTGCTGCTGTTTCAGTGGCGAAGCACACACTGCGTGCTGCTGCTGCTGTTCCAGTGGCGGAGCACACACTGTGTGCTGCTGCTACTCCAGTGGCGTAGCACACACTAGTGCTGGTGTTGCTGCTGCTTCAGTGTTGGAGCACACACTAAATGCTGCTACTGCTTCTCAGGTGGCGGAGCATACACTGAGTTCTGCTGCTGCTCCAGTGGCGGAGCACACACGGAGTGCTGCTGCTGCTCCAGTGGAGGAGCACACGCTGAGAGCTGCTTCTGCTCCAATTGCTGAGCACACACTGAGTGTTGCTGCTGCTCCAGTGGCGGAGCACACACTGAGTGCTGCTGCTGATGTTCCAGTGGCGCAGCACACACTGAGTGCTGCTGCTGCTGTTTCCGTGGCGGGGCACACGCTTAGCGCTGCTGCTGGTCCAGTGGCGGAGAACACACTGAGTGCTGCTGCTGGTCCAGTGACGGAGCACACACTGAGTGCTGCTGTTGCTAAAGTGGCAAAGCACACACTGAGTGCTGCTGCTCTTGCTCCAGTGATGGAGCACACACTGAGTGCTGCTGTTGCTTCTGCTCCAGTGGCGAATCACACACTGAGTGCTGCTGTTCCAGTGGGGGAGCACACACTGAATTCTGCTGCTGCTGTTCCAGTGGCGGAGAATACACTGAGTGCTGCTGCTGCTCTTGTGACGGAGCACACACTGAGTGCTGCTGCTCTTGCTCCAGTGATGGAGCACACGCTGCGTACTGCTGCTACTACAGTGGCGCAGCACACATTGAGTGCTGCTGCTGCTGCTGCTGCTGCTGCTTTAGTGACGTAGCACACACTGAGTGCTACTGTTGCTGCCGCTCCGATGGCGGAGTGCACACTAAGTGCTGCTGCTCCAGTGGCGGAGCACGAATTGAGCGCTGCTGCTGCTCCTCCAGTGGCGGAGCACACACTGAGTGCTGCTGGTGCTGCTCCGGTGGCGGAGCATACACTGAGTGTTGCTGCTGCTCCAGTGGCGGAGCACACACTGACTGCTGCTGCTGCTGTTCCAGTGGCGGAGCACACACTGAGTGCTGCTGCTGCTATTCCAGTCGCGGAGCACACGCTTAGCGCTGCTGCTGGTCCAGTGGCGGAGCACACACTGAGTTTTGCTGCTGCTCCAGTGACGGAGCACACACTGAGTGCTGCTGCTGCTCCAGTGACGGAGCACACGCTGCCTACTGCTGCTACTACAGTGGCGCAGCACACACTGAGTGCTGCTGCTGCTCCAGTGACGTAGCACACACTGAGTGCTACTGCTGCTGCTGCTCGAGTGGCGGAGCATTAACTGAATGCTGCTCCTGCTCCTCCAGTGGCGGAGCACACACTGAGTGCTGCTGCTGCTCCAATGGTGGAGCATACGCTGAGTGCTGCTGCTGCTCCAGTGGCAGAGCACACACTGAGTGCTGCTGCTGTTGGTCCATTGGCGGAGCATACACTGAGTGCTGCTGCTGTTCCAGTGGCGGAGAACACACTGAGTGCTGCTGTTCCAGTGGCGGAGCACACACAGTGCTGCTGTTGCTTCTGCTCCCGTGGCGGAGCACACACTAAGTGCTGCTGTTGCTGCTGCTCCGGTGGCGAAGCATACACTGAGTGCTGCTGCTGTTCCAGTGGCGGAGCACACACTGAGTGCTGCTGCTGCTGTTCCAGTGGCGGAGCACACACTGAGTGCTGCTGTTGCTGCTGCTTCTGTGGCGGAGCACACACTAAGTGCTGCTGCTCCGGTGGCGGAGCATTTACTGAGTGCAGCTGCTGCTCCAGTGGCAGAGCACACGGAGTGCTGCTGCTGCTCCAGTACGGTGCACACACTGAGTGCTGCTGCTGCTCCAGTGGCAGAGAACATACTGAATGCTGCTGCTGCTCCAGTGGCGGAGCACACGCTGAGGGCTGCTGCTACTACAGTGGCGCAACACACACTGAGTGCTGCTGCTGCTGCCGCTCCGATGGCGGAGCACACAATAACTGCTGCTGCTCCAGTGGCGGAGCATGAACTGAGTGTTGTTGCTGCTCCTCCAGTGGCGGAGCACACACTGAGTGCTGCTGCTGCTCCAGTGGCGGAGCACACATTGAGTGCTGCTGTTGCTTCTCCGGCGGCGGAGCATACACTGAGTGCTGCTGCTGCTCCAGTGGCGGAGCACACACTGAGTGCTGCTGCTGCTCCAGTGGCGGAGCGCACGCTGAGAGCTGCTGCTGCTCCAGTGGCAGAGCACACACAGAGTGCTGCTGCTGCTCCAGTGGCAGAGCACACACTGAGTGCTGCTGCTCTTGCTCCAGTGGAGCACACGCTGCGTACTGCTGCTTCTACAGTGGCGCAGCACACACTGAGTGCTGCTGCTGCTCCAGTGACGTAGCACACACTGAGTGCTACTGCTGCTTCCGCTCCGATGGCGGAGTGTACACTAAGTGCTGCTGCTGCTGCTGCTCCAGTGGCGGAGCATGAACTGAGTGCTGCTGCTGCTCCTCCAGTGGCGGAGCACACACTGAGTGCTGCTGTTGCTGCTGCTCCAGTGGCGGATCACACACTGAGTGCTGCTGTTTCAGTGGCGAAGCACACACTGCGTGCTGCTGCTGCTGTTCCAGTGGCGGAGCACACACTGTGTGCTGCTGCTACTCCAGTGGCGTAGCACACACTAGTGCTGGTGTTGCTGCTGCTTCAGTGTTGGAGCACACACTAAATGCTGCTACTGCTTCTCAGGTGGCGGAGCATACACTGAGTTCTGCTGCTGCTCCAGTGGCGGAGCACACACGGAGTGCTGCTGCTGCTCCAGTGGAGGAGCACACGCTGAGAGCTGCTTCTGCTCCAATTGCTGAGCACACACTGAGTGTTGCTGCTGCTCCAGTGGCGGAGCACACACTGAGTGCTGCTGCTGATGTTCCAGTGGCGCAGCACACACTGAGTGCTGCTGCTGCTGTTTCCGTGGCGGGGCACACGCTTAGCGCTGCTGCTGGTCCAGTGGCGGAGAACACACTGAGTGCTGCTGCTGGTCCAGTGACGGAGCACACACTGAGTGCTGCTGTTGCTAAAGTGGCAAAGCACACACTGAGTGCTGCTGCTCTTGCTCCAGTGATGGAGCACACACTGAGTGCTGCTGTTGCTTCTGCTCCAGTGGCGAATCACACACTGAGTGCTGCTGTTCCAGTGGGGGAGCACACACTGAATTCTGCTGCTGCTGTTCCAGTGGCGGAGAATACACTGAGTGCTGCTGCTGCTCTTGTGACGGAGCACACACTGAGTGCTGCTGCTCTTGCTCCAGTGATGGAGCACACGCTGCGTACTGCTGCTACTACAGTGGCGCAGCACACATTGAGTGCTGCTGCTGCTGCTGCTGCTGCTGCTTTAGTGACGTAGCACACACTGAGTGCTACTGTTGCTGCCGCTCCGATGGCGGAGTGCACACTAAGTGCTGCTGCTCCAGTGGCGGAGCACGAATTGAGCGCTGCTGCTGCTCCTCCAGTGGCGGAGCACACACTGAGTGCTGCTGCTGCTGCTCCGGTGGCGGAGCATACACTGAGTGTTGCTGCTGCTCCAGTGGCGGAGCACACACTGACTGCTGCTGCTGCTGTTCCAGTGGCGGAGCACACACTGAGTGCTGCTGCTGCTATTCCAGTCGCGGAGCACACGCTTAGCGCTGCTGCTGGTCCAGTGGCGGAGCACACACTGAGTTTTGCTGCTGCTCCAGTGACGGAGCACACACTGAGTGCTGCTGCTGCTCCAGTGACGGAGCACACGCTGCCTACTGCTGCTACTACAGTGGCGCAGCACACACTGAGTGCTGCTGCTGCTCCAGTGACGTAGCACACACTGAGTGCTACTGCTGCTGCTGCTCGAGTGGCGGAGCATTAACTGAATGCTGCTCCTGCTCCTCCAGTGGCGGAGCACACACTGAGTGCTGCTGCTGCTCCAATGGTGGAGCATACGCTGAGTGCTGCTGCTGCTCCAGTGGCAGAGCACACACTGAGTGCTGCTGCTGTTGGTCCAGTAGCGGAGCACACACAGAGTGCTGCTGCTGCTGTTCCAGTGGCGGAGAACACACTGAGTGCTGCTGCTGCTCCAGTGGCGGAGCACACACTGAATGCTGCTGTTGCTGCTGTTGCTGCTACTGCTGCTGGTTCTCCGGTGGCGGAGCATATACAGAGTGCAGCTGCTGCTCCAGTGGCAGAGCACACAGAGTGCTGCTGTTGCTCCAGTAGCGGAGCACACACTGAGTGCTGCTGCTGCTCCAGTGGCGGAGCACACACTGAGTGCTGCTGCTGCTGTTCCAGTGGCGGAACACACACTGAGTGCTGCTGCTGCTGCTGCTGTTCCAGTGGCGGAACACACACTGAGTGCTGCTGCTGCTGTTCCAATGGCGGAGCACACACTGAGTGCTGCTGCTGCTCCAGTGGAGGATCACACACTGAGTTCTGCTGTTCCAGAAGCGGAGCACACACTGAGTGTTTTTGCTGCTGTTCCAGTGGCGGAGCACACACTGAGTGCTGCTGCTGCTGTTCCAGTGGCGGAGCACACACTGAGTACTGCTGCTGTTCCAGTGGTGCAGCACATACTGAGTGCTGCTGCTGCTCAAGTGGCGCAGCACACACTAAGTGCTGCTGCTGCTGCTCCAGTGTCGGAGCATACACTGAGTGCTGCTGCTGCTGCTGCTGCTCCGTTGGCGGAGCACACTAAGTGCTTCTGCTGCTGCTGCTGCTCCAGTGGCGGAGCACACACTGAGTGCTGCTGTTGCTGCTGCTCCGGTCGCGGAGCATACACTGAGTGCTGCTGTTGCTGCTGCTTCGGTGGCGGAGTACACACTAAGTGCTGCTGCTGCTGCTTCAGTTGCAGAGCACACACTGAGTGCTGCTGCTGCTCCAGTGGCGGAGCGCACGCTGAGAGCTGCTGCTGCTCCAGTGGCAGAGCACACACAGAGTGCTGCTGCTGCTCCAGTGGCAGAGCACACACTGAGTGCTGCTGCTCTTGCTCCAGTGGAGCACACGCTGCGTACTGCTGCTTCTACAGTGGCGCAGCACACACTGAGTGCTGCTGCTGCTCCAGTGACGTAGCACACACTGAGTGCTACTGCTGCTTCCGCTCCGATGGCGGAGTGCACACTAAGTGCTGCTGCTGCTGCTGCTCCAGTGGCGGAGCATGAACTGAGTGCTGCTGCTGCTCCTCCAGTGGCGGAGCACACACTGAGTGCTGCTGTTGCTGCTGCTCCAGTGGCGGATCACACACTGAGTGCTGCTGTTTCAGTGGCGAAGCACACACTGCGTGCTGCTGCTGCTGTTCCAGTGGCGGAGCACACACTGTGTGCTGCTGCTACTCCAGTGGCGTAGCACACACTAGTGCTGGTGTTGCTGCTGCTTCAGTGTTGGAGCACACACTAAATGCTGCTACTGCTTCTCAGGTGGCGGAGCATACACTGAGTTCTGCTGCTGCTCCAGTGGCGGAGCACACACGGAGTGCTGCTGCTGCTCCAGTGGAGGAGCACACGCTGAGAGCTGCTTCTGCTCCAATTGCTGAGCACACACTGAGTGTTGCTGCTGCTCCAGTGGCGGAGCACACACTGAGTGCTGCTGCTGATGTTCCAGTGGCGCAGCACACACTGAGTGCTGCTGCTGCTGTTTCCGTGGCGGGGCACACGCTTAGCGCTGCTGCTGGTCCAGTGGCGGAGAACACACTGAGTGCTGCTGCTGGTCCAGTGACGGAGCACACACTGAGTGCTGCTGTTGCTAAAGTGGCAAAGCACACACTGAGTGCTGCTGCTCTTGCTCCAGTGATGGAGCACACACTGAGTGCTGCTGTTGCTTCTGCTCCAGTGGCGAATCACACACTGAGTGCTGCTGTTCCAGTGGGGGAGCACACACTGAATTCTGCTGCTGCTGTTCCAGTGGCGGAGAATACACTGAGTGCTGCTGCTGCTCTTGTGACGGAGCACACACTGAGTGCTGCTGCTCTTGCTCCAGTGATGGAGCACACGCTGCGTACTGCTGCTACTACAGTGGCGCAGCACACATTGAGTGCTGCTGCTGCTGCTGCTGCTGCTGCTTTAGTGACGTAGCACACACTGAGTGCTACTGTTGCTGCCGCTCCGATGGCGGAGTGCACACTAAGTGCTGCTGCTCCAGTGGCGGAGCACGAATTGAGCGCTGCTGCTGCTCCTCCAGTGGCGGAGCACACACTGAGTGCTGCTGCTGCTGCTCCGGTGGCGGAGCATACACTGAGTGTTGCTGCTGCTCCAGTGGCGGAGCACACACTGACTGCTGCTGCTGCTGTTCCAGTGGCGGAGCACACACTGAGTGCTGCTGCTGCTATTCCAGTCGCGGAGCACACGCTTAGCGCTGCTGCTGGTCCAGTGGCGGAGCACACACTGAGTTTTGCTGCTGCTCCAGTGACGGAGCACACACTGAGTGCTGCTGCTGCTCCAGTGACGGAGCACACGCTGCCTACTGCTGCTACTACAGTGGCGCAGCACACACTGAGTGCTGCTGCTGCTCCAGTGACGTAGCACACACTGAGTGCTACTGCTGCTGCTGCTCGAGTGGCGGAGCATTAACTGAATGCTGCTCCTGCTCCTCCAGTGGCGGAGCACACACTGAGTGCTGCTGCTGCTCCAATGGTGGAGCATACGCTGAGTGCTGCTGCTGCTCCAGTGGCAGAGCACACACTGAGTGCTGCTGCTGTTGGTCCATTGGCGGAGCATACACTGAGTGCTGCTGCTGTTCCAGTGGCGGAGAACACACTGAGTGCTGCTGTTCCAGTGGCGGAGCACACACAGTGCTGCTGTTGCTTCTGCTCCCGTGGCGGAGCACACACTAAGTGCTGCTGTTGCTGCTGCTCCGGTGGCGAAGCATACACTGAGTGCTGCTGCTGTTCCAGTGGCGGAGCACACACTGAGTGCTGCTGCTGCTGTTCCAGTGGCGGAGCACACACTGAGTGCTGCTGTTGCTGCTGCTTCTGTGGCGGAGCACACACTAAGTGCTGCTGCTCCGGTGGCGGAGCATTTACTGAGTGCAGCTGCTGCTCCAGTGGCAGAGCACACGGAGTGCTGCTGCTGCTCCAGTACGGTGCACACACTGAGTGCTGCTGCTGCTCCAGTGGCAGAGAACATACTGAATGCTGCTGCTGCTCCAGTGGCGGAGCACACGCTGAGGGCTGCTGATGCTCCAGTGGTGGAGCACACACTAAGTGCTGCTGCTGCTCCAGTGGCGGAGCACACACTGAGTTCTGCTGCTGTTGTTCCAGTGGCGGAACACACACTGAGTGTTGCTGCTGCTGCTGCTCCAATGGCGGAGCACACACTGAGTGCTGCTGCTGTTCCAGTGGTGGAGCACACACAGAGTGCTGCTGCTGCTGTTCCAGTGGCGGAGCACACACTGAGTGCTGCTGCTGTTCCAGTGGCGCAGCACATACTGAGGGCTGCTGCTGCTCCAGTGTCGAAGCACACACTGAGTACTGCTGTTGCCTCTGCTCCAGTGTCGGAGCACACACCGAGTGATGCTTCTGCTGCTGCTGGTGCTGTGCTGCTCCAGTGGCGAATCACACACTGAGTGCTGCTGTTCCAGTGGCGGAGCACACACTGAATGCTGCTGCTGCTCCAGTGGCGGAGCACAAACTGAATGCTGCTGTTGCTGCTGTTGCTGCTGCTTCGGTGGCGGAGCACACACTAAGTGCTGCTGCTGCTGCTGGTTCTCCGGTGGCGGAGCATATACTGAGTGCAGCTGCTGCTCCAGTGGCAGAGCACACAGAGTGCTGCTGTTGCTCCAGTAGCGGAGCACACACAGAGTGCTGCTGCTGCTGTTCCAGTGGCGGAGAACACACTGAGTGCTGCTGCTGCTCCAGTGGCGGAGCACACACTGAATGCTGCTGTTGCTGCTGTTGCTGCTACTGCTGCTGGTTCTCCGGTGGCGGAGCATATACAGAGTGCAGCTGCTGCTCCAGTGGCAGAGCACACAGAGTGCTGCTGTTGCTCCAGTAGCGGAGCACACACTGAGTGCTGCTGCTGCTCCAGTGGCGGAGCACACACTGAGTGCTGCTGCTGCTGTTCCAGTGGCGGAACACACACTGAGTGCTGCTGCTGCTGCTGCTGTTCCAGTGGCGGAACACACACTGAGTGCTGCTGCTGCTGTTCCAATGGCGGAGCACACACTGAGTGCTGCTGCTGCTCCAGTGGAGGATCACACACTGAGTTCTGCTGTTCCAGTAGCGGAGCACACACTGAGTGCTTTTGCTGCTGTTCCAGTGGCGGAGCACACACTGAGTGCTGCTGCTGCTGTTCCAGTGGCGGAGCACACACTGAGTACTGCTGCTGTTCCAGTGGTGCAGCACATACTGAGTGCTGCTGCTGCTCAAGTGGCGCAGCACACACTGAGTGCTGCTGTTGCTTCTGCTCCAGTGGCGGAGCACACACTAAGTGCTGCTGCTGCTGCTCCAGTGTCGGAGCATACACTGAGTGCTGCTGCTGCTGCTGCTGCTCCGTTGGCGGAGCACACTAAGTGCTTCTGCTGCTGCTGCTGCTCCAGTGGCGGAGCACACACTGAGTGCTGCTGTTGCTGCTGCTCCGGTCGCGGAGCATACACTGAGTGCTGCTGTTGCTGCTGCTTCGGTGGCGGAGTACACACTAAGTGCTGCTGCTGCTGCTTCAGTTGCAGAGCACACACTGAGTGCTGTTGCTCCTGCTCCAGTGATGGAACACACGCTGCGTACTGCTGCTACTACAGTGGCGCAGCACACACTGAGTGCTGCTTCTGCTCCAGTGGCGGAGCACACACTGAGTGCTACTGTTGCTGCTGCTTCGATGGCGGAGCACACACTAAGTGCTGCTGCTGCTTCTCCAGTGGAGGAGCATTCAGTGTGTGCTGCTGTTGTT
This sequence comes from Cherax quadricarinatus, assembly GCF_038502225.1. NCBI lineage: Eukaryota > Metazoa > Arthropoda > Malacostraca > Decapoda > Parastacidae > Cherax > Cherax quadricarinatus. The sequence goes on along the minus strand of NC_091299.1, from coordinate 17,594,178 downwards.
GCTCAGGTGGCGGAGCACACACTGGGTGCTGCTGCTGTCCCAGTGGTGGGACACACACTGAGTGCTGCTGCTGCTACTGCTGCTGCTGGTGCTGCTGCTGCTGCTCCGGTTGCGCAGCACAAACTGCATGCTGCTGCTGCTGCTGCTCCTGTGGCGGAGCATACACTGAGTGCTGCTGCTGTTCCAGTGGCGAAACACACACTGAGTGCTGCTGCTTTTCCAGTGGCGAAGTACACACTGAGTGCTGCTGCTGCTCTGGTGGCGGAGGACACACTGAGTGCTGCTGCTGTTCCAGTGGCGAAACACGCACTGAGTGCTGCTGCTTTTCCAGTGGCGAAGCACACACTGAGTGCTGCTGCTGCTCCAGTGGCGGATCTCAAAATAAAGTACCACGTTCCAAAGATTTTATAACCAAAAATTTACAAACCATCACGTAACAATGGAGTCACTACACACCAGCTTCAGCTCCGCCATTACAGAAAGGACCTTCAACACATCACCTCCAGAGCCGTCATCAGCAGTTGCTAGAAACACTCAGGAAAACAATGGTTTATGCTTCCTTGCTCTGCAGTAACGTCCAGTGTGTCTTTCCCTTCTTAGATTTCGGGTAGCTTTTTCTGAAAAAGTTGAGCCCATATTTCTTATCCAGCCTAACAACTGGCGACTGATTTTCGGCGTGGGCTCTATCACGTCTACTCCTGAATCTATGTTCTTTACCGGTACCATCTTTCTTTCTCTCTGTCTTCTGTCTGTTTGTCTCTCTCTCTCTCTAAATCATTCAACTTTTTTTCCTGAAATAGCTAAACCACTACTCAACGTGACTTATTCTCGTCCTATACAAGATCCTAACTCTAACCCCGCGCTTCCTCTTCTCGCATTTCAGACTTTGTTTCTTCTGGTTCTCCTCTCTTATGGCGGTGTACGAGTGCCTCAAGTCTCTCCTCATATGACAGCCCGTTTTCAGTTTCGGTACCATTCCTGTACGAAGCGTGTCACCCATGTCTACTCTGCCTTCTGTTACTAAGGTTTTCCTGATATCCACTTCAGTATTATGCCTCTAACTCCTGCCTTTTTTTTGTGGATATACAGTTTTTCTTTATTTTCTTCCGTGAATGGTCAACAAAAGTGTCGCCAAACCATTTCGACTTGTTCACATGCTTGGATGTAGCTGGAAAATTTCGCCAGAGTGAGTCTGGAGTCGGAATAGAATCTTCTGCGTTATTAACGACATACGAAACTTTTGGCATAGCATTGTGTTGAATTATTTTTCTTACAATTGAGGAAAGATGCTCTCTATCCATACCTGACATTTCATTTTTTTTTTTGTATATACTCTACAAACTTCATAATATTCCCTTGAAATGTATTGATATCGCAACTAGAGGGCGAAACGTCTATAAGTATAGGTACCCAGATATTGCACGTGTGTCTGTTTCTTCATCTTGTCGGTATTATATACCATTCATGTACAGTTTGATGTTCATTTCTCCCTCACAGAGCTTTAAAAACTCGGTATTGTAGTATTTACAGTCGATCAGTCTATTGCATTTGGCTCTAATATGCCTATTTCTTTCAAGATATACCACTATTCTCATACTTTTATCCCTTAACATAATTGCTAGTACGTTTTCAAAGATACTTGATGATCTAAAAGTCAGTATTTGCTACCTATTCCCGTTTGTGTGTGCGTGTAAACCGGGGGTCTTGTTTTCCAGATGTCTGGTAGTTGCCTTATTTCTGTGGATTTGTTGAAAATCCACAGAAATAAATATTTTCCCGTTGAGTCCATGGGTAGGAGTACATGAGAGTGGGACTTAGAGAAAGTAGGAGTTAACATGGATGACAGGTGAAAAAAGTGGGTGTTAACATGGATGCAAGATGGAAGTCAAAGTTGGCTCAACAGATGAGTTTCCATGACAACCTCACATGGTTTATTTTCGTCTTATCTCAAGGCCTATGGTGAGATTCCTTCAGGATCTATTACTTTCGTTATCCCCAGTTTCATTTGTTGTTATTAGATATCTATATATGTTATGTCTGCTCGGTAATGTATTTTGTAATGGAATTCTATGAAATGAAAGATTTCCTTCTAGGGTAGATGGATAAAGCAGTGGATGGCCTCGAGTTTCATCTTATCCTAGCAACTCTTGGGCTTACTAAGTGAAAGTGCGTGGAATTGGTTGTAGTGGGAAACACTGGTACACTTGCGTTCATGAATGAATGTGATCTGCAACTGACACGCTCTATAAGGGCCATAAAACTAGCGCAGTTTATGAAACCTCAGGTGAAGAAAATGCTTGTTGTGACAACACTGGTTTGGTAACGAAGATGTGGATGAGTGCAACAAACTCCCGAGTAGAGTCACTGAAGCCAAAACTTTGAGTAGCTTTAAAAATAGGTTAGACAAGTACATGTTTGAGTGTGGGTGGGTTTGAGTTGGACCCGCCTAGCTTGGGCTATTAGGCCTGCTGCAATGCTTCTTCTTATGTTCTTATCAATTCGATCATTGACTCCATAAAGCTCTACACAGAGCGAAACGTTGTCTCGATAAAGCCGCCTCTCCTTCATTGAAATCGGAAATCCACCTTTGTATCCATTGCTGATAATCGGCTGTGTGAAGAACATGAGTTTAACCTGAATTTTAATCCAAGCAAGAGTGTCCTCTCTGTCCTTCCCCTCAACTGGCACTCAAGGTTGACGAGACGAGTTTACAACTCGTATACTTAATACTCAGAAAGACAGACGTCAGGCCACCCAGGGTAAACTCTCAACTTTTCCCACTCATTTTGTGTTTATAAAAAGAATGATTACTGGAATCACGAGGAAATGTCATAATATTTGCGATCCAAACTCACATGGTGACGTTATTATTATTATTATTATTATTATTATTATTATTATTATTATTATTATTATTATTATTATTATTATTATTATTATTATTATAGGGAAGCCTCAACACTATAGGAACTTTAACACTCTAGGAACACTGTAGGAACTGAAGGTAATCAGGTTTGATTCGAGAAATGAGAAGGTAGAACCAGTTCCTCAGATCAAGAACCCTTCACCACCATCAAGGCTTCCCACTGCAAGGGATTAAGTCGCAAGTAACTAAGATATGTGGTGTTGACACATGATATCTGGTGTGCTTAACACACACACACATAAAGAGACATTCTTTCAGACACGACCTTGAATGATTCTTAAAACTGACTGATAAGTTTGTGGCTTAAAAACATCCATCCTACTGTGCTTAGATATCTTAATATGTATATTATGCTCGGGTAGGACTCAGAGAAGTGATCTTCATCATGTCTTCTCTTTAAACTGATAAACTCCACTGAATAGGCTTTATTTAAAGGTATGGGCAATACGTTGTGTGTGTGTGTGTGTGTGTGTGTGTGTGTACACTAGACCGGTCCGTGGCGCCATCAGTACATTGTTGGTCATAAGCTTCTTGACTACTGCTAATGTCTGAAGCGGGTGATCGTTCAAGACACCCTCACTGCTCGCCGGTTGGTGGATCTTCCTACAGGAGGAGGAACACGTGGAGAGAGAATTAGCTTCGCCAGTGATCAGTGTATCTCTAGGTATAAGATATAACAACACACTTATGTACAGTTCAGGACATTTATTAAAGCAAACGTTTTGCCACGAGTGACTTCTTCAGTCCTAATATAGAGAAAACTAAGAAAACGAGTACGTATGTATAGTAGTAGGAATCAGGTGGAGTAACGCATGGGTAGAGATAGTAGTGGTAGTAGTAGTAGTGGAACTAATGTAGTGAGACGGGTTGGGTTAGAAAAGGACCTTAGTTTTCTCTGTATTACGACTGGAGAAGCCACTCCTGATGAAACGTTTCCTTTAATAAATGTCGGTATTGTATACCATTATTGTACAACGTCCCAGACTGTACATAAATATCTTTTTCCACATCTTGTCGGTATCACCAGACCATTTTTTCGTAAGATTAAACACTGGGTAAGAGAGAACTACAGCCAGTCAGTTGCAAATGATTTAAGATTGTGTTGAACACCGTTACGACCTACTCCAGTACTAGCTTGCGTTTACTTGAGTGTTTCTCCTTCAGAAAAGTAATCAGATAAGGAACCAAGTAGTCGCGAAAATATAATTGGAAATGACAAAAAAAAATAGGCAGGCCTAACGTAGTAGGTAGATTTTTCCACCGACTAACACTTACTGCAGTGGGAATGGTTACGTATAAGCAGGAAAGCCGTACCTACCATGGAAGAGCAGTGCCCCACCTCAAAGAAACACACAAACATATGACGGTCCAGCGTTGTGTGCGTAAGTTTCTGTAAATATTGTGAGGTGCCAAGTGAAGATAAAGGTGCAGGAGTGTACGCACACACACACACACATACACACACACACACACACACACACACACACACACACACACACACACACACACACACACACACACACACACACACACACACACACACACAAGGCACTAAACTACAGACCAGTGTCTCTGACATGTATAGTATGCAAAGTCATGGAGAAGATTATCAGGAGGAGAGCGGTGGAGCACCTGGAACGGAACAAGATTATAAACAACAACCAGCACGGATTCATGGAAGGCAAATCCTGTGTCACAAACCTTCTGGAGTTTTATGAAAAGGTAACAGAAGTAAGACACGAGAGAGAGGAGTGGGTGGATTGCATTTTCCTGGACTGCAGGAAGGCCTTCGACACAGTTCCTCACAAGAGATTAGTACAGGAGCTGGAGGATCAGGCACGTATAACAGGGAGGGCACTGCAATGGATCAGAGAATACCTGAAAGGGAGGCAACAACGAGTCATGGTATGTGAAGAAGTATCACAGTGGGCGCCTGTGAAGAGCGGGATCCCACAGGGGTCAGTCCTAAGACCAGTGCTATTTTTGATGTATGTGAATGATATGATTGAATGGATAGACTCTGAATTGTCCCTGTTTGCAGATGAAGTGAAGTTGATGAGAAGAATTAAATCAGATTAGGATCAGGCAGGACTACAAAGAGACTTGGACAGACTGGACACGTGGTCCAGAAATTGGCTTCTCGAATTCAACCCTGCCAAATGCAAAGTCATTAAGATTGGGGAAGGGCAAAGAAGACAGCACACAGAGTATAGGCTAGGTGGACAAAGACTGCAAACCTCACTCAAGGAGAAAGATCTTGGGGTGACTATAATACCGAACACGTCTCCGGAGGCACACATCAACCAGATAACTGCTGTAGCATATGGGCGCCTGGTAAACCTGAGAATAGCGTTCCGATACCTTAGTAAGGAATCGTTCAAGATACTGTACACCGTGTACGTCAGGCTCATACTGGAGTGTGCAGCACCAGTTTGGAACCCACACCTGGTCAAGCACGTCAAGAAGTTAGAGAAGGTACAAAGGTTTGCAACAAGGCTAGTTCCAGAGCTCAGAGGAATGTCCTACGATCGAAGGTTGAGGGAAATCGGACTGATGACACTGGAGGACAGAAGGCTCAAAGGAGACATGATGACGACATACAAGATACTGCGTAGAATATATAAGGTGGACAGAGACAGGATGTTCCAGAGAGGGGACACAAAAACAAGGGGTCACAATTGGAAGCTGAAGACTCAGACGAGTCACAGAGATGTTAGGAAATATTTCTTCAGTCACAGAGTCGTCAGGAAGTGCAATAGTTTAGCAAGAGACGTAGTGGAGGTAGGAACCATACACAGCTTTAAGACGAGGTATGACAAAGCTCAGGAAACATAGTGAGAGAGAGAGGACCTAGTAGCGATCATTGAAGAGGCGGGGCCAGGAGCTGAGTCTCGACCCCTGGAACCACAATTAGGTGAGTACAATTAGGTGAGCACACACACACACACAAAACAAGAGATAGTGTAGGTCAGTTACCCAACTACAGGAGATCAATTCAACGATAAAAATAAACCCCTTTTAGCAAGGTCACCTGACCACTGTAGCCAGTATTCAAGGCAGGGTATCACATTCATGTGGCTACACTGTTCAACACAAACACTCTGTATGTTGACTTTGGCCCATGTTTAGTAATTGTTTCGAAATTATGTTTATTTAATGGATAGTTTAAAGTGTATTCATATCTGTTTATAAAATTCCTGGACTAAAATACTACCCAACATTCCTTCGCTAAAGGTCATAGTATCTCAGACATTAATTAAACTTGATTCAACACTCAAGACGTAGTTTTTTAAGAACTAAACAACATAACATTATTTATTTATTCATGGTGATAAGAAGAACCAGCAGAATTATATATATATATATATATATATATATATATATATATATATATATATATATATATATATACAAACACTGATCTCTGGCTGAAGGAGACTCGAACCTACGAACCTTAGGACAAGGTACGCAGTGCTTTACCAATCTACCCACACTGGACAATACCTTGGCGTGTAGCATGCGCTACACGTTGTACCCTGACGTCTCCTACCCACTGTACTCTGATGTCTCCTACCCACTGTACTCTGACGTCTCCCACCCACTGTACTCTGACGTCTCCCACCCACTGTACTCTGACGTCTCCCACCCACTGTACTCTGACGTCCCCCACCCACTGTACTCTGACGTCTCCCACCCACTGTACTCTGACGTCTCCCACCCACTGTACTCTGACGTCTCCCAGTCACTGTACTCTGACGTTTCCCAGACACTGTAATCTGACGTCTCCCACCCACTGTACTCTGACGTCTCCCACACACTGTATTCTGACGTCTCTCAGCCACTGTACTCTGACGTCTCCCACCCACTGTACTCTGACGCCCCCCAGCCACTGTACTCTGACGCCTCCCACCCACTGTAGTCAGACGTCTCCCACCCACTGTACTCTGACGTCTCCCAGTCACTGTACTCTGACGTCTCCCAGTCACTGTACTCTGACGTCTCCCACCCACTGTACTATGACGTCTCCCACCCACTGTACTCTGACGTCTCCCACCCACTGTACTCTGACGTCTCCCACCCACTGTAATCTGACGTCTCCCACCCACTGTACTCTGACGTCTCCCACCCACTGTACTCTGACGCCTCCCACCCACTGTACTCTGACGTCTCCCACCCACTGTACTTTGACGTCTCCCACCCACTGTACTCTGACGTATCCCACCTACTATACTCTGACGTCTCCCAGTCACTGTACTCTGACGTCTCCCACCCACTGTACTCTGACGTCTCCCACCCACTGTACTCTGACGTCTCCCACCCACTGTACTCTGACGTCTCCCACCCACTGTACTCTGACGTCTCCCACCCACTGTACTCTGACGTCTCCCATCCACTGTACTCTGACGTCTCCCAGCCACTGTACTCTGACGTTTCCCACCCACTGTACTCTGACGTCTCCCACCCACTGTACTCTGACGTCTCCCACCCACTGTACTCTGACGTCTCCCACCCACTGTGCTCTGACGTCTCCTACCCACTGTACTCTGACGTCTCCCACCAACTGTACTCTGACGTCTCCCACCGACTGTACTCTGACGTCTCCCACCCGCTGTACTCTGACGTCTCCTTCCCACAGTACTCTGACGTCTCCCACCCACTGTACTCAGACGTCTCCCACCCACTGTACTCTGACGTCTCCCCCCCACTGTACTCTGACATCTCGCACCCAGTGTACTCTGACGTCTCCCACCCACTGTACTCTGACGTCTCCCACACACTGTACTCTGACGTCTCCCACTCACTGTACTCTGACGTCTCCCACCCACTGTACTCTGACGTCTCCCACCTACTGTACTCTGACGTCTCCCAGTCACTGTACTCTGACGTCTCCCACCCACTGTACTCTGACGTCTCCCACCCACTGTACTCTGACGTCTCGCACTCACTGCACAATACGTCTCCCACCCACTGTACTCTGACGTCTCCCACCCACTGTAATTTGACGTCTCCCACCCACTGTACTCTGACGTCTCCCACCCACTGTACTCTGACGTCTCCCACCCACTGTATTCTGACGTCTCCCTCCCACTGTACTCTGACGTCTCCCACCCACTGTACTCTGACGTCTCCCACCCACTGTACTCTGACGTCTCCCAGTCACTGCACTCTTACGTCTCCCACCCACTGTACTCTGATGTCTCCCACCCACTGTACTTTGACGTCTCCCAGTCACTGTACTCTGACGTCTCCCACCCACTGTACTCTGACGTCTCCCATCTACTGTACTCTGACGTCTCCTACCCACTTTACTTTGACGTCTCCCAGTCACTGTACTCTGACGTCTCCCACCCACTGTACTCTGACGTCTCCCACCCACTGTACTCTGACGTCTCCCAGTCACTGCACTCTTACGTCTCCCACCCACTGTACTCTGACGTCTCCCACCCACTGTACTTTGACGTCTCCCACCCACTGTACTCTGACGTCTCCCACCCACTGTACTCTGACGTCTCGCACTCACTGCACAATACGTCTCCCACCCACTGTACTCTGACGTCTCCCACCCACTGTAATTTGACGTCTCCCACCCACTGTACTCTGACGTCTCCCACCCACTGTACTCTGACGTCTCCCACCCACTGTATTCTGACGTCTCCCTCCCACTGTACTCTGACGTCTCCCACCCACTGTACTCTGACGTCTCCCACCCACTGTACTCTGACGTCTCCCAGTCACTGCACTCTTACGTCTCCCACCCACTGTACTCTGATGTCTCCCACCCACTGTACTTTGACGTCTCCCAGTCACTGTACTCTGACGTCTCCCACCCACTGTACTCTGACGTCTCCCATCCACTGTACTCTGACGTCTCCTACCCACTTTACTTTGACGTCTCCCAGTCACTGTACTCTGACGTCTCCCACCCACTGTACTCTGACGTCTCCCACCCACTGTACTCTGACGTCTCCCAGTCACTGCACTCTTACGTCTCCCACCCACTGTACTCTGACGTCTCCCACTCACTGTACTCTGACGTCTCCCACCCACTGTACTCTGACGTCTCCCACCTACTGTACTCTGACGTCTCCCAGTCACTGTACTCTGACGTCTCCCACCCACTGTACTCTGACGTCTCCCACCCACTGTACTCTGACGTCTCCTGCTCACTGTACTCTGACGTCTCCCAGTCACTGCACTCTTACGTCTCCCACTCACTGCACTCTGACGTCTCCCACCCACTGTACTCTGACGTCTCCCACCCACTGTACTTTGACGTCTCCCACCCACTGTACTCTGACGTCTCCCATCCACTGTACTCTGACGTCTCCCACCCACTGTACTCTGACGTCTCCCACCCACTGTACTCTGACGTCTCCCACCCACTGTACTCTGACGTCTCCCACCCACTGTACTCTGACGTCTCCCAGTCACTGCACTCTTACGTCTCCCACCCACTGTACTCTGATGTCTCCCACCCACTGTACTTTGACGTCTCCCAGTCACTGTACTCTGACGTCTCCCACCCACTGTACTCTGACGTCTCCCATCCACTGTACTCTGACGTCTCCTACCCACTTTACTTTGACGTCTCCCAGTCACTGTACTCTGACGTCTCCCACCCACTGTACTCTGACGTCTCCCACCCACTGTACTCTGACGTCTCCCAGTCACTGCACTCTTACGTCTCCCACCCACTGTACTCTGACGTCTCCCACCCACTGTACTTTGACGTCTCCCACCCACTGTACTCTGACGTCTCCCACCCACTGTACTCTGACGTCTCCCACCCACTGTACTTTGACGTCTCCCAGTCACTGTACTCTGACGTCTCCCACCCACTGTACTCTGACGTCTCCTGCTCACTGTACTCTGACGTCTCCCAGTCACTGCACTCTTACGTCTCCCACTCACTGCACTCTGACGTCTCCCACCCACTGTACTCTGACGTCTCCCACCCACTGTACTTTGACGTCTCCCACCCACTGTACTCTGACGTCTCCCATCCACTGTACTCTGACGTCTCCCACCCACTGTACTCTGACGTCTCCCACCCACTGTACTCTGACGTCTCCCACCCACAGTACTCTGACGTCTCCCATCCACTGTACTCTGACGTCTCCCACCCACTGTACTCTGACGTCTCCCACCCACTGTACTCTGACATCTCCCACCCACTGTACTCTGACGTCTCCCACCCACTGTACTCTGACGTCTCCCACCCACTGTACTTTGACGTCTCCCACCCACTGTACTCTGACGTCTCCCAACCACTGTACTCTGACGTCTCCCACCCACTGTACTCTGACGTCTCCCACCCACTGTACTCTGACGTCTCCCACCCACTGTACTCTGACGTCTCCCACCCACTGTACTCTGACGTCTTCCACCCACTGTACTCTGACGTCTCCCACCCACTGTACTCTGACGTCTCCCACCCACTGTACTCTGACGTCTCCCACCCACTGTACTCTGACGTCTCCCACCCACTGTACTCTGACGTCTCCCACCCACTGTACTCTGACATCTCCCACCCACTGTACTCTGACGTCTCCCACCCACTGTACTCTGACGTCTCCCACCCACTGTACTCTGACGTCTTCCACCCACTGTACTCTGACGTCTCCCACCCACTGTACTCTGACGTCTCCCACCCACTGTACTCTGACGTCTCTCACCCACTGTACTCTGACGTCTCTCACCCACTGTACTCTGACGTCTCCCACCCACTGTACTCTGACGTGTTGTATTGTGATGCTTAACATAGAAGTTTTGACTTCATATTGGACACGAAGTAAATGTGACCTTCAGCATTTAAGTAGAGACTAAGTACTGTGACCTCCCCTTCCTTAGTGTGACCTATTCTCTAGTATGATCTCCCTTTCCCTAGTGTGAGCTCCCGTTCCCTAGTGTGATCTCTTTCCTAGTGTGACCTCCCCTTCCCTACTGTTATCTCCTCTTCCCTAGTGTGACCTCCCATTCCCTAGTGTGATCTCTTCCCTAGTGTGACCTCCCCTTCCCTAGTGTTACCTTCCCTTGTTACTTTGACCTCCCATTTCCTACATACTGTGATCGCCCATTCCCTACATCTTGTGACCTCTCCTTCCTTACATACTGTGATCTCCCATTTCCTACATACTGTGACCTCTCCTACCCTATATACCGTGACCTCCCCTTCCATACATAATGTAACCTCCACTCCCCTACATAGTGAGACCCCCAATTTCCTACATAATATGACCTCTTTTTCATATATAATGTGACCTACCTTACATGCTGTGGCCTCTCTTTCCATAAATATTGTAACCCCCGTTCCCTTAAAAGTGTGACCTCACATTCCATACACAGTGTCTAGCGCCCCTGTTCCCAGGCGGTGTTTGACCCTCACTTGTTTATCGCTTCCCCACTAGAGCAATAATCGTCTTGGTGGCCATGACAGACAGAGGTGCAGAGAGAGCTGGACGAGTGTGACCCCGCCGGAGAGGTGACCCTGGGTCACGCCCACCTGCTGCCCTACACTCAGGCCTCTATCCTGGAGACACAGCGTCTCCGTAGCATCCTGCCTCTTGGCATACCCCACGGCACCACTCAGGTGAGTGGGCACTTCCCATGGCACCACTCAGGTGAGTGGGCACTCCCCAGGTCACACGCATAAGAGATTGGGCATCATCAAGTCACATACAGGTGAGTGGGCATCCCCAGGTCACAGGAATAGGCATCCCCAGGTCACACGAGTGGGCATCCTCAAGTAACACACACAGGTGAGCTGGCATCCCTAGGTCACACACGCAGGTGAGTGGGAATCCCCAGGTCACAGGCACAGGAGAGTGGGCAACCCAAGATCACACAAACACATAGGTGAATGGGCATCTCTAGGTCACACACATAGGTGAGTGGCATCCCCAGGTCACACGCACAGGTGAGTGGGCAGCCCTAGATCACACAAACACACAGGTGAGTGGGCATCTCCAGGTCACACACACAGGTGAGTGGGCATCCCGAGGTCACACACACAGGTTAAGGGGCATCTGCAAGTCACACACACATGTGAGTGGGATCTCCAGGCCACAAACACAGGCGAGTGGGCATCTCCAGGGCACACACACAGGTGAGTGGGCATCTCCAGGTCACACACGCAGGTGAGTGGGCATCTCCAGGTCACACATACAGGTGAATGGGCATCTCCAGGTCACACATGCAGGTGAGTGGGCATCTCCTGGTCACACACACAGGTGAGTGGGCATCTCCAGGTCACAAACACAGGTGAGTGGGCATCTCCAGGTCACACACGCAGGTGAGTGGGCATCTCCAGGTCACACACACAGGTGAGTGGGCATCTCCAGGTCACAAACACAGGTGAGTGGGCATCTCCAGTTCACACACGCAGGTGAGTGGGCATCTCCAGGTCACACACACAGGTGAGTGGGCATCTCCAGGTCACACACACAGGTGAGTGGGCATCTCCTGGTCACACACACAGGCGAGTGGGCATCACCAGATCACACACACACACAGGTGAGCGGGCATCTCCAGGTCACACACACAGGTGCGTGGGCTTCCCCAGATCACACACACACACACAGGTGAGTGGGCATCTCCGGGTCACACACACAGGTGAGTGTGCATCTCCAGATCACACACACAGAGGTGAGTGGGAATCCCCAGGTCACACACACAGGTGAGTGGGCATCTCCAGGTCACACACACTGGTGAGTGAGCATCTCCAGGTCACACACAAACACAGGTGAGTGGGCATCTCCAGGCCACACACACAGGTGAGTGGGCATCTCCAGGTCACACACACAGGTGAGTGGGCATCCCCAGATCACACACACAGGTGAGTGGGCATCTCCAGGTCACACACACAGGTAAGTGGGCATCCCCAGATCACACACACACACACACACACACAGGTGAGTGGGCATCTCCAGGTCACACACACAGGTGAGTGGGCATCTCCAGATCACACACACAGAGGTGAGTGGGAATCCCAAGGTCACACACACAGGTGAGTGGGCATCTCCAGGTCACACACACAGGTGAGTGGGCATCTCCAGGTCACTCACACACACACAGGTGAATGGGCATCTCCAGGCCACACACACAGGTGAGTGGGCATCCCCAGATCACACACACACAGGCGAGTGGGCATCTCCAGGTCACACACACACAGGTGAGTGGGCATCTTCAGGTCACACACAGGTGAGTGGACATCTCTAGGTCACACACACATATGAGTGGGCATCTCCAGGTCACACACACAGGTGAATGGGCATCTCCAGGTCACACATACACAAACAGGTGAGTGGGCATCTCCAGGTCACACACACAGGTGAGTGGGCATCTCTAGGTCACACACACATATGAGTGGGCATCTCCAGGTCACACACACAGGTGAATGGGCATCTCCAGGTCACACATACACAAACAGGTGAGTGGGCATCTCCAGGTCACACACACAGGTGAGTGGGTATTACAACCCAAGTTTCCAAATGGCCTGTTATCCTGGGTGTAAAGGGAGCAAAATAAACACAGCAGAAAAACTTTTGACTTATATTATCCTTCAACAATTTAGAACAGAAGTATGTACACTATATACACTATGTACAACAATAGGTATTAGTGCACTCCACGGTAAGCAAGGCAGAATAGAAGCCACTAGAGAGCAGACCGTGCTTCAACCAGCTCTAGAATGGGAATGAGGGCAGACAGGTGAGTGGTACCCACATCACCTCTGCGATTGCCAAAACCATCTTCTCATTGGCTGTAACCTGGGTACTGGTTGAACGACGGGGCCCCATCGTCAACCCTTAGTCCCTGGTTCACTGGTTGGGGGAGATAGCCTGTAAATGAGGGTGTGTACATGCGCCGAATAAAGGTTAAGTACTCTTTGCATGCCACAGTGGGCATCCCCAGATCACACACACACAGGTGTGTGGGCATCTTCAGGTCACACACATTAGTGAGTGGGCATCTCCAGGTCACACACCACACACAGGTGAGTGGGCATCTCTAGGTCACACACACAGGTGAGTGGTCATCTCTAGGTCACACACACAGGTGAGTGGGCATCTCCAGATCACACACCCACAGGTGAGTGGGCATCCCCAGGTCACATACACGTGAGTGGTCGTCTCCAGGTCACACACACACAGGTGAGTGGGCCTCTCCAAGTCACACACACACAGGTAAGTAAGCATCCCCAGGTCACACACACAGGTGAGTGGGCATCCCCAGGTCACACACGCACAGGTGAGTGGGCACCCCCAGGTCACACACAGGTGAGTGGGCCTCTCCAAGTCACACACACACAGGTAAGTAAGCATCCCCAGGTCACACACACAGGTGAGTGGGCATCCCCAGGTCACACACACAGGTGAGTGGGCGTCCCCAGATCACACAGACAGGTGAGTGGGCACCCCCAGGTCACACACAGGTGAGTGGGCATCTCCAGGTCACATACACAGGTGAGTGGGTATCCCCAGGTCACACACACAGGTGAGTTTGCATCTTCAGGTCAGGGAGACAGTGACCAGGCAACTGTTTACACAGGTTACAAATAAACTCTTCAGTGATAGAAACGAAGGAAATATCGGAAGTGATAGACAATACAGCAGTGGGAGTGATAGACAATACAGCAGTGGGAGTGATAGACAATACAGCAGTGGGAGTGATAGACAATACAGCAGTGGGAGTGATAGACAATACAGCAGTGGGAGTGATAGACAATACAGCAGTGGGAGTGATAGACAATACAGCAGTGGGAGGGATAGACAATACAGCAGTGGGAGTGATAGACAATACAGCAGTGGGAGTGATAGACAATACAGCAGTGGGAGTGATAGACAATACAGCAGTGGGAGTGATAGACAATACAGCAGTGGGAGGGATAGACAATACAGCAGTGGGAGTGATAGACAATACAGCAGTGGGAGTGATAGACAATACAGCAGTGGGAGTGATAGACAATACAGCAGTGGGAGGGATAGACAATACAGCAGTGGGAGTGATAGACAATACAGCAGTGGGAGTGATAGACAATACAGCAGTGGGAGGGATAGACAATACAGCAGTGGGAGTGATAGACAATACAGCAGTGGGAGGGATAGACAATACAGCAGTGGGAGTGATAGACAATACAGCAGTGGGAGTGATAGACAATACAGCAGTGGGAGGGATAGACAATACAGCAGTGGGAGTGATAGACAATAGAACAGTGGGAGGGATAGACAGTACAACAGTGGGAGGGATAGACAATACAGCAGTGGGAGTGATAGACAATAGAACAGTGGGAGGGATAGACAGTACAACAGTGGGAGGGATAGACAATACAACAGTGGGAGTGATAGACAATAGAACAGTGGGAGGGATAGACAGTACAACAGTGGGAGGGATAGACAATACAACAGTGGGAGTGATAGACAATAGAACAGTGGGAGGGATAGACAGTACAACAGTGGGAGGGATAGACAATACAACAGTGGGAGGGATACACAATACAACAGTGGGAGGGATACACAATACAACAGTGGGAGTGATAGACAATAGAACAGTGGGAGGGATAGACAATACAACAGTGGGAGGGATAGACAATACAGCAGTGGGAGTGATAGACAATAGAACAGTGGGAGGGATAGACAATACAACAGTGGGAGGGATAGACAATACAACAGTGGGAGTGATAGACAATACAACAGTGGGAGGGATAGACAATACAACAGTGGGAGTGATAGACAATACAACAGTGGGAGGGATAGACAATACAACAGTGGGAGTGATAGACAATACAACAGTGGGAGTGATAGACAATACAACAGTGGGAGTGATAGACAATACAACAGTGGGAGGGATACACAATACAACAGTGGGAGTGATAGACAATACAACAGTGGGAGGGATACACAATACAACATTGGGAGGGATACACAATACAACAGTGGGAGTGATAGACAATAGAACAGTGGGAGGGATAGACAATACAACAGTGGGAGGGATAGACAATACAGCAGTGGGAGTGATAGACAATAGAACAGTGGGAGGGATAGACAATACAACAGTGGGAGGGATAGACAATACAACAGTGGGAGGGATACACAATACAACAGTGGGAGGGATACACAATACAACAGTGGGAGTGATAGACAATAGAACAGTGGGAGGGATAGACAATACAACAGTGGGAGGGATAGACAATACAGCAGTGGGAGTGATAGACAATACAACAGTGGGAGGGATAGACAATACAACAGTGGGAGTGATAGACAATACAACAGTGGGAGGGATAGACAATACAACAGTGGAAGTGATAGACAATACAACAGTGGGAGGGATAGACAATACAACAGTGGGAGTGATAGGCAATACAACAGTGGGAGTGATAGACAATACAACAGTGGGAGTGATAGACAATACAACAGTGGGAGGGATACACAATACAACAGTGGGAGTGATAGACAATACAACAGTGGGAGTGATACACAATACAACAGTGGGAGCGATGGACAATACAACAGTAGGAGTGATAGACAATACAACAGTGGGAGTGACAGACAGTACAACAGTGGGATTGATAGACAATACAACAGTGGGAGGGATACACAATACAACAGTGGGAGGGATACACAATACAACAGTGGGAGCGATGGACAATACAACAGAAGCAGTGATAGGCAATACAACAGTGGGAGTGATGGACAATACAACAGTGGGAGTGATGGACAATACAACAGTAGGTGTGATAGACAATACCTCAGTGGGAGTGATAGACAGTACAACAGTGGAAGTGGTAGACAATACAACAGTGGGTGTGATAGACAATACAACAGTGGAAGTGGTAGACAATACAACAGTGGGTGTGATAGACAATGCAACAGTGGAAGTGGTAGACAATACAACAGTGGGAGTGATAGACAGTACAACAGTGGAAGTGGTAGACAATACAGCAGTGGGAGTGATGGACAATACAGCAGTGGGAGTGATAGACAATACAACAGTGGGAGTGGTAGACAATACAACAGTAGGGGTGATAGACAATACAAGAGTAGGGGTGATAGACAATACAACAGTGAGAATGATAGACAATACAACAATGGGAGTGATAGACATTACAACAGTGGGAGTGATAGACATTACAACAGTGGGAGTGATAGACAATACAACAGTGGGAGCGATAGACATTGCAACAGTGGGACTGATAGACAATACGACACTGAGAGTGTTAGGCAATACAACAGTGAGTGATACAGTACAACAGTGATAAAATGCAACAGTGAGTGATGCAATACAACAGTGAGTGATACAGTACAACAGTGATAAAATGCAACAGTGAGTGATGCAATACAACAGTGGGTGATACAATACAACAGGGAGTGATACAATACAACAGTGAGTGATGCAATACAACAGTGAGTGATACAGTACAACAGTGAAACAATACAACAGTGAGTGATACAATACAACAGTGAGTGATACAGTACAACAGTGATACAATACAACAGTGAGTGATACAATACAACAGTGAGTGATACAGTACAACAGTGATACAATACAACAGTGAGTGATACAATACAACAGTGAGTGATGCAATACAACAGTGAGTGATACAGTACAACAGTGATACAATACAACAGTGAGTGATACAATACAACAGTGAGTGATACAGTACAACAGTGATACAATACAACAGTGAGTGATACAATACAACAGTGAGTGATACAGTACAACAGTGATACAATACAACAGTGAGTGATACAATACAACAGTGAGTGATACAATACAACAGTGAGTGATACAATGCAACAGTGGGAGATACAATACAACAGTGATACAACTCAACAGTGAGTGATACAATGCAACAGTGGGAGATACAATGCAACAGTGATACAACTCAACAGTGAGTGATACAATACAACAGTGATACAACTCAACAGTGAGTGATACAATACTGCCGTGAGTAATAAAACACAACAGTAACCTATATATACCCTCTGTGTCCTGTATTATTCGTAACAGCTTGACAAAGCTCCTGGAGAGCGAAACGTTGCCACAATAAAATGTCACATTAGCTGCGCTTATGTAATTTTACCAAATATATTGTCGGTATTTCTGCCATTATTATTACAACATTCTTCAAATAAACATATATATAATTTCCGTAGTAGTAGTAGTAGTAATAGCAGTAATAGTAATAGCAGTAGTAGTAATAGTAATGGCAATAGTAGTAGCAGTAGTAGTAGTAGTAGAAGTAATAGTAATAGTAGTAGTAATAGTAACAGTAGTAGTAGTAGTAATAGTAATAGCAATAGTAGTAATGTTAATGGCAATAGTAGTAGTAGTAGTAATAGAAATAATAGTAGTAGCAGTAGTAATAGTACCATCATCATCTTGACATAGTTTCTCTCTTTCAGGAGGTGACGATTGAGGGTTACAGTGTTCCCAAGGGCACGATGCTGCTGCCGCTGCTGTGGCAGGTACACCACGACCCTGACACCTGGAGTAGCCCAGACCTGTACCACCCCCAGAGGTTCTTGGACGACCAGGGCAACGTCATCCGTCACCCAGCCTTCATGCCCTTCCAGACAGGTGGGTGCTGGAGGAACCTGGAGTTATGAAGCACCAAACAGGTGAATGCTGGAGGAACCTGGGATTATGAAGCACCAGACAGGTGGGTGCTGGAGTAACCTGGGGTTATGAAGCACCAGACAGGTGGGTGCTGGAGGAACCTGGGGTTATGAAGCACCAGACAGGTGGGTGCTGGAGGAACCTGGGGTTATGAAGCATCAGACAGGTGGGTGCTGGAGGAACCTGGGGTTATGAAGCACTAGACAGGTGGGTGCTGGAGGAACCTGGGTTATGAAGCCCTAGACAGGTGGGTGCTGGGCGAACCTGGGGTTATGAAGCACCAGACAGGTGGGTGCTGGGGGAACCTGGGGTTATGAAGCACCGAACAGGTGGGTGCTGGGGGAACCTGGGGTTATGAAGCACCAGACAGGTGGGTGCTGGAGAAACCTGGGGTTATGAAGCACCAGACAGGTGGGTGCTGGAGGAACCTGGGATTATGAAGCATCAAACAGGTGGGCGTATGGATAAATGTTATCAGTAATTACCTATTACATATTTATATGTATATATATATATATATATATATATATATATATATATATATATATATATATATATATATATATATATATATATATATATATATATATATATATATATATGTACTATGTCACACTACACATGCGTGTACACGTTTATGTATACACACTCATCTGAGTTTTTCTTTGATTTTATCTTAATAGTTCTTGTTCTTTTTACTTTCCCTTTCATTTCCATGCTGAAGTGGAATAAGAATCTTTCCTCCGTAAGTCATGCGTGTTGGAAAAGTCAACTAAAATGCAGGGAACAATGGACTAGTAACCCCTTTTCCCGTATAACTTACTAAAAAGAAAAAGAAGAAAACCGTCAAAGTGGGATGTTTGAATGTGCGTGAATGTTGTGCGAATGATAAGAAAGAGTTGATTATGGATGTTATGAATGAGAAGAAGCTGGATGTCCTGGCTTTAAGTAAAACAAAGCTGAAAGGGGTGGGAGAGTTTCAGACTCTTGGCCAGATAACTGTTCTTATGTGCACTGTTATTCTTCAGATCGTGATAGTTAAACTTTCTGTATTCTCATCCATGTTATTGACAATTTTGTGTATTTGCATCCCAGAGTTTATACTGATGAAGAAATCTTGATGATTTATGATATAGCTAATGATCTAAAATACCCTAAATACTTAATTGATAAATCCTTTAAAATTGCTAGAAATACATTTTTTCACATCAAAAAAAGGAGAAACAGTCATATTCAACCAAGACTGCTGATGGTTGTGTCTACAAACTGGGAAAAGTATTGAACTAAGATGACAACAACTTAAATATAGAATTAGAAATGGACAAGAGTCTAATGCCCTATTTATATATAAGAATATAACAGTGGAGGAACACTGCGGAAGGCCTACTGGCCCATGCAAGGCAGGTGCTCATCAAAACCACCACTACCCAAAGGTACCCAAGAATTTACTTCCGTACCCACGACACAAACCAAACCCAGCCCCTCCCACTCATATATTTATCCAATCTCTTTTTAAAGGTGACCAATCAAACGACTTCAATCTCTTTTTAAAGGTGACCAATCAAACGACTTCAATCTCTTTTTAAAGGTGACCAATCAAACGACTTCAATCTCTTTTTAAAGGTGACCAATCAAACGACTTCAATCTCTTTTTAAAGGTGACCAATCAAACGACTTCAAGACATGAGCTTGTAAGTCCTACACCCACTGGAAATTTAAATATAAGTATGGTGAACATATTAATGCAGTCGAGACATCGTGAACACAGCTCTGCTCCTTCTCCTAGAAATGGATAATTACCGCATATTACAATATGCAGAACAACCACTGTGAGAAAATAGTGAAATTCCAAGCGCTGTCGTGATTTCTCGTATTGTGAAGGAACTGTTCCTTGATAATGTGAGAAATCGTGAAAGTGCTTGGAATTTCTTTATTTTTTTCACAGTGGTTGTTCTGCAAATAGGTAATTACATGTATGTAATTTCACACACACACACACACCAGTTTGGAACCCACACCTAGCCAAGCACGTAAACTAGAGAAAGTGCAAAGGTTTGCAACAAGACTAGTCCCGGAGCTAAGAGGCATGTCCTTCGATGAGAGGTTAAGGGAATCAACCTGACGACACTGGAGGACATGAGAGATGGGGGACATGATAACGACATACAAAATACTGAGAGGAATTGACAAGGTGGACAAAGACAGGATGTTCCAGAGATTGGACACAGCAACAAGGGGACACAAATGGAAGTTGAAGACATAGATGAATCACAGGGATGTTAGGAAGTATTTCTTCAGCCACAGAGTAGTCAGGAAGTGGAATAGTTTGGGAATCGATGTAGCGGAGGCAGGATCCACACATAGCTTTAAGCAGAGGTATGATAAAGCTCACGGTTCAGGGAGAGTGACCTAGTAGCGACCAGTGAAGAGGCGGGGGCCAGGAGCTTGGACTCAACCCCTGCAACCTCAACTAGGTGAGTACACATACACTGACAATCCTCTCTCTCGCACACACAGGTCGCAGGATGTGCATCGGGGACGAGTTCGCTAAAATGATCCTTTTCATCTTCGCTACAAAAATTCTTCAGCGGTTCAGGGTTGGCCTCGAGGAAGGTCTGAAGGAGGATCCATCCCAGGACCCTGTCTCTGGCATCTCACTCTGCCCAAGACCCTTTAAGTTGGTCTTTACTCCTAGAGTAGCTCCTTAGACCTTACTCAGACTCTTCAACACTATTATTATTATTATTATTATTATTATTATTATTATTATTATTATTATTTTAATAATAATAATAATAATAATAATAATATTATTATTATTATTATTATTATTATTATTATTATTATTATTATTATTATTATTATTTTAATAATAATAATAATAATAATAATAATAATATTATTATTATTATTATTATTATTATTATTATTATTATTATTTTGTTTTTAATTATTGTTACTTGTCTGTTGTAATTTTTAACACAATAATGAATTACTTTATTGTTTATATAAAATAACAAGTATTTTCCTTCCGTAACATCACATAATAACATCAGGAATCCCTTAGTGAACTGTAAGTTTAATATTTTTGTTAGTTCTTGTCTTCAATGGGTTACACTGGTGTCCCAGTAAGCCAGCATGTGTGTTTTACACTTGTAAAACACACATACATTCTTAATAATAAACCACCCATCGACCTTCCAAGTTGAGTGTGTGTGTGTGTGTGTTTGTGTGTGTGTGTGTGTGTGTGTGTGTGTGTGTGTGTGTGTGTGTGTGTGTGTGTGTGTGTGTGTGTGTGTGTGTGTGTGTGTTTGTACTCACCTAGTTGTACTCACCTACTTGAGGTTGCGGGGGTCGAGTCCGAGCTCCTGGCCCCGCCTCTTCACTGGTCGCTACTAGGTCACTCTCCCTGAGCTTTATCATACCTCTGCTTAAAGCTATGTATGGATCCTGCCTCCACTACATCGCTTCCCAAACTATTCCACTTACTGACTACTCTGTGGCTGAAGAAATACTTCCTAACATCCCTGTGATTCATCTGTGTCTTCAACTTCCAACTGTGTCCCCTTGCTGCTGTGTCCCATCTCTGGAACATCCTGTCTTTGTCCACCTTGTCAATTCCTTTCAGTATCTTGTGTGTCGTTATCATGTCCCCCCCTATTTCTCCTGTCCTCCAGTGTCGTCAGGTTGACTTCCCTTAACCTCTCCTCGTAGGACATACCTCTTAGCTCTGGGACTAGTCTTGTTGCAAACCTTTGACTTTCTCTAGTTTCTTTACGTGCTTGGCTAGGTGTGGGTTCCAAACTGGTGCCGCATACTCCAATATGGGCCTAACACGGTGTACAGGGTCCTGAACGATTCCTTATTAAGATGTCGGAATGCTGTTCTGAGGTTTGCTAGGCGCCCATATGCTGCAGCAGTTATTTGGTTGATATGCGCTTCAGGAGATGTGCCTGCTGTTATTCTCACCCCAAGATCTTTTTCCTTGAGTGAGGTTTGTAGTCTCTGGCCCCCTAGACTGTACTCCGTCTGCGGTCTTCTTTGCCCTTCCCCAATGTTCATGACTTTGCACTTGGTGGGATTGAACTCCAGGAGCCAATTGCTGGACCAGGTCTGCAGCCTGTCCAGATCCCTTTGTAGTTCTGCCTGGTCTTCGATCGAGTGAATTCTTCTCATCAACTTCACGTCATCTGCAAACAGGGACACCTCAGAGTCTATTCCTTCCGTCATGTCGTTCACAAATACCAGAAACAGCACTGGTCCTAGGACTGACCCCTGTGGGACCCCGCTGGTCACAGGTGACCACTCTAACACCTCGCCACGTACCATGACTCGCTGCTGTCCTCCTGACAAGTATTCCCTGATCCATTGTAGTGCCTTCCCTGTTATCCCTGCTTGGTCCTCCAGTTTTTGCACCAATCTCTTGTGTGGAACTGTGTCAAACGCCTTCTTGAAGTCCAAGAATATGCAATCCACCCACCCCTCTCTCTCTTGTCTTACTGCTGTCACCATGTCATAGAACTCCAGTAGGTTTGTGACACAGGATTTCCCGTCCCTGAAACCATGTTGGCTGCTGTTGATGAGATCATTCCTCTCTAGGTGTTCCACCACTCTTCTCCTGATAATCTTCTCCATGATTTTGCATACTATACATGTCAGTGACACTGGTCTGTAGTTTAATGCTTCATGTCTGTCTCCTTTTTTAAAGATTGGGACTACATTTGCTGTCTTCCATGCCTCAGGCAATTTCCCTGTTTCGATAGATGTATTGAATATTGTTGTTAGGGGTACACATAGTGCCTCTGCTCCCTCTCTCAATACCCATGGGGAGATGTTATCTGGCCCCCATTGCCTTTGAGGTATCTAGCTCACTCAGAAGCCTCTTCACTTCTTCCTCGGTTGTGTGCACTGTGTCCAGCACATGGTGGTGTGCCCCACCTCTCCGTCTTTCTGGAGCCCCTTCTGTCTCCTCAGTGAACACTTCTTTGAATCTCTTGTTGAGTTCCTCACATACTTCACGGTCATTTCTTGTTGTCTCTCCTCCTTCCTTCCTTAGCCTGATTACCTGGTCCTTGACTGTTGTTTTCCTCCTGATGTGGCTGTATAAGAGTTTCGGGTCAGATTTGGCTTTCGCTGCTATGTCATTTTCATATTGTCTTTGGGCCTCCCTTCTTATCTGTGCATATTCGTTTCTGGCTCTACGACTGCTCTCCTTATTCTCCTGGGTCCTTTGCCTTCTATATTTCTTCCATTCCCTAGCACACTTGGTTTTTGCCTCCCTGCACCTTTGGGTGAACCATGGGCTCATCCTGGCTTTTTCATTATTCCTGTTACCCTTGGGTACAAACCTCTCCTCAGCCTCCTTGCATTTTGTTGCTACATATTCCATCATCTCATTAACTGGCTTCCCTGCCAGTTCTCTGTCCCACTGAACCCCGTTCAGGAAGTTCCTCATTCCTGTGTAGTCCCCTTTCTTGTAGTTTGGCTTCATTCGTCCTGGCCTTCCTGCTTCTCCCTCCACTTGTAGCTCTACTGTGTATTCGAAGCTTAAAACCACATGATCGCTGGCCCCAAGGGGTCTTTCATATGTGATGTCCTCGATATCTGCACTACTCAAGGTGATTACTAAGTCCAGCCTTGCTGGTTCATCCTCTCCTCTCTCTCTTGGAGTGTTCCTTACGTGTTGGTACATGAAGTTTTCCAGTACCTCCTCCATCATCTTAGCCCTCCATGTATCTTGGCCCCCATGTGTGTGTGTGTGTGTGTACTTACCTAGTTGAGGTTGCGGGGGTCGAGTCCGAGCTCCTGGCCCCGTGTGTGTGTGTGTGTGTGTGTGTGTATTTGGGGACTCATTATAATTGATGTTCATGACTTTTGATATTTTTGTTAACCTTTTAACATTTGAGAATAAAAAAGGTCACAGAACCACAACTGGAAAAAAAATCATCACTCATGAACCTCAACACGACGTCTTGGTCCGTCCTAGACGGGTAGTACTACTGTTACTACTGTTGTAGTACTACTATTACCGCTACTTGTATTGTACTACTACTGTTACTACCGCATGGGTCCTTTGGCCTTCTCTTCTTTCCTCCTTCCCTACTCTGTTGTTACTTGACAATAATAAAGGTTGGACAGAAACGTCGTCATAAGACTCTTCTATTAAGTGCAGATTTTTGGTGAATTGCGGTATCAGATTTATGGTGAATTGTAGCATCACATTTATGGTGAATTGTAGCATTAGATTTTGGGTGAATTGTAGCATCAGATTTATGATCAATTGTAGCATCACATTTATGGTGAATTGTAGCATCAGGTTTTTGGTGAATTGTAGGATCAGATTCATGGTGAACTGTAGCATCAGATTTTTTTTTTTTGAATCATAGCATCAGATTTTTCATAAGGCCAAGTGTTGACGAACTGGTGAGTCAGTCAACTGCTTAACTTACGCTATGCTTTTTTGTGTACTTAAGCGCAATATTATTATTAGAGTATTAAAGGTTATTACGTTTCGGTATATTGATTTTGGGTTTTGATAATGTAATAAGGTTGTGAAATACTTATATAAGAATAAAAGTATATATTTTAACATTGATAATAGTTTATGTGTCCTTATTCTTGGTATTGTGCTACATTAGAAGGAGAAGAGGAGGAGGAAGAAAGAACAAGAAAAAAAACACGAAGGTCATTAACCTATTAATTCCATTGGAGTTTATCTGCAAGATACGACCCACGACAGTCTAGTTGCCCCTAATACTTCTTTACCATCAAACGAACAGAGGCAGAAGTTGCATGGAGACTTATCCATATATCCTGATCCGCCGGGGAATCGAACCGAGGAGCCTTCGATTGAGTACCGAACAGTCTGCCACAAACCTGCATGTCTCTCTGTTATCACGTCCTCGTGAAACAATGAGTGATACACGTTAAGCGCATATATATATATATATATATATATATATATATATATATATATATATATATATATATATATATATATATATATATATATATATATATATATATGCAAAACAACCACTCTGAAAGAATAGAGAAATTCCAAGCGCTTTCGTGACTACTCACATTATCAAGGATAATGTGAGTAGTCACGAAAGCGCTTGGAATTTCTCTATATTTTCAGAGCGGTTGTTTTGCATATTCTGAAATCACCTGTTTACTGTGATCTTATTGCATATATATATATATATATATATATATATATATATATATATATATATATATATATATATATATATATATATATATATATATATATATATATATGTATATATATATATATATATATATATATATATATATATATATATATATATATATATATATATATATATATATATATATATATATTATATTGGGAAATGTTGAGTGAATGCGTGGGGAGTTTTGAATCAAGTGTGAGAGTAATGGTGGTTGGGGATTTCAATGCTAAAGTGGGTAAAAATGTTATGGAGGGAGTAGTAGGTAAATTTGGGGTGCCAGGGGTAAATGTAAATGGGGAGCCTTTATTTGAGCTATGTGTAGAAAGAGATTTGGTAATAAGTAATACATATTTTATGAAAAAGAGGATAAATAAATATACAAGGTATTATGTAGCACGTAATGAAAGTAGTTTGTTAGATTATGTATTGGTGGATAAAAGGTTGATGGGTAGGCTCCAGGATGTACATGTTTATAGAGGGGCAACTGATATATCGGATCATTATTTAGTTGTAGCTACAGTTAGAGGAAGAGGTAGATGGGAAAAGAGGAAGGTGGCAACAACAAGTAAGAGGGAGGTGAAAGTGTATAAACTAAGGGAGGAGGAAGTTCGGGCGAGATATAAGCGATTATTGGCAGAAAGGTGGGCTAGTGCAAAAATGAGTAGTGGAGGGGTTGAAGAGGGTTGGAATAGTTTTAAAAATGCAGTATTAGAATGTGGGGCAGAAGTTTGTGGTTAAAG
Organism: Cherax quadricarinatus; assembly: GCF_038502225.1. Classification (NCBI taxonomy): domain Eukaryota; kingdom Metazoa; phylum Arthropoda; class Malacostraca; order Decapoda; family Parastacidae; genus Cherax; species Cherax quadricarinatus. The sequence goes on along the minus strand of NC_091299.1, from coordinate 17,567,674 downwards.
GAGGGTGGGGGCAGGAGGAAAGAGGAGTGATTGGTGGAATGATGAAGTAAAGGGTGTGATAAAAGAGAAATAGGTAGCTTATGAGAGGTTTTTACAAAGCAGAAGTGTTATAAGAAGAGCAGAGTATATGGAGAGTAAAAGAAAGGTAAAGAGAGTGGTGAGAGAGTGCAAAAGGAGAGCAGATGATAGAGTGGGAGAGGCACTGTCAAGAAATTTTAATGAAAATAAGAAAAAATTTTGGAGTGAGTTAAACAAGTTAAGAAAGCCTAGGGAAAGTATGGATTTGTCAGTTAAAAAGAAAGTAGGGGAGTTAGTAGATGGGGAGATGGAGGTACTAGGTAGATGGCGAGAATATTTTGAGGAACTTTTAAATGTTAAGGAAGAAACAGAGGCAGTAATTTCATGCACTGGTCAGGGAGGTATACCATCTTTTAGGAGTGAAGAAGAGAGGAATGTAAGTGTGGTGGAGGTACGTGAGGCATTACGTAGAATGAAAGGGGGTAAAGCAGCTGGAACTGATGGGATCATGACAGAAATGTTAAAAGCAAGGGGGGATATAGTGTTGGAGTGGTTGGTACTTTCGTTTAATAAATGTATGAAAAAGGGGAAGGTACCTAGGGATTGGCGGAGAGCATGTATAGTGACTTTATATAAAGGGAAAGGGGACAAAAGAGACTGTAAAAATTATAGAGGAATAAGTTTACTGAGTATACCAGGAAAAGTTTGCGGTAGGGTTATAATTGAAAGAATTAGAGGTAAGACAGAATGTAGGATTGCGGATGAGCAAGGAGGTTTCAGAGTGGGTAGGGGATGTGTAGATCAAGTGTTTACATTGAAGCATATATGTGAACAGTATTTAGATAAAAGTAGGGAAGTTTTTATTGCATTTATGGATTTAGAAAAGGCATATGACAGAG
>NC_091299.1:17514257-17561757 GCF_038502225.1 Cherax quadricarinatus | reverse complement strand
TCGTTCTGCAGTTTTTCCAGCCCTCCAAGCTTCCAGTCAGACACAAGAGCAAGTAGTGGCGCAGCATAATCAACCAATGATCTAATATAAGCAAGATACATCATTTTCACAATTTTAACATTAGCACCATACCTGGGGTGAAGCCCTGCCACATATATATATATATATATATATATATATATATATATATATATATATATATATATATATATATATATATATATATATATATATATATATATATATACAAGGTGAAATTAACAGCAAAGGCATCTGGTGCGCACTCAGATCATTACTGTCAAATTCTCAGAATATGGAGGGAACATGAATACGGAAAAAAAAAATTTCTGAAAAACTAATCAGTTAATAACAAACAGTTGACAATTTACTTCATCTCGGACATCTAGTTATACAGACTATGTACATTTAAACCCAATTCTGCGAGGGTGAGGTTTACATATGCAGAATGGTTATCATCTCTGGGAGGATCGAATTCCTCTGCAATGGCTAACACATGCCTTGACTGAGGGAGACTTGAACGAGTATCTACAAAAGATACTTGTGGGTTTCTCATTACTTGTCGAGTACGCAAGGAGTAACGACATTCAGGTTGGTTATCTGAGTATCTGAGGTAGAGGGTACAGAGTCAAGAGGATTTTCAGCATCTGTCACATTAGTCTGGGTAGCAATATCATCAACATCGCATACTAATTTCATATGATCTAAATGCGATTCTTTGTACTTACCAGTACTAATTTCTCTAACTTTATACTTATTACCAGAGATATGTTCTACAACTCGATAAGGTCCGACAAACTTTTGATCGAGCTTAGGCATTGCGGATGTTTTGTTGAAATTTGTCAGCATTACTCTTGAACCTACTTTGACTTTTGATGGCTTAGCACGGCTATTAGTTACTCTAGTAAATTCTGCTGTTGATTTATGAAGTGTTTCACGGATTCTTCTAAAAACACTTTGAGCCATGCTGGTACGAGTTGCTACGAAATCATCAGGGTTGTAATTAGGTTTCGGAGTGGAATATAACAACTCATAGGGTAAACGCTTGTCTACACCATACAATGCATAATGTGGAGTATCACCTATGGAAGCATTGTAAGCAGAATTTATGGCACATTGGACATCTGGTATGACTTCATCCCAAGTTTCACTACTGGGGTTGATAGTGGCTCTCAGGACCTCAAATACTTTCTTATTGGTTCGTTCGGCTAACCCATTGCTGGCAGGATGATGAGGAACAATGGTGGATTTAGAGATCTTGTATAAAGTACACAAATTTTCAAGAATCTCATTACAGAATTCACCTCCATTATTTGTTACTAAGGACTTAGGGGTGGTATGTCTGCAGATAATGCGTTCTTTAAACGCTTTAGCTACTGTCTCTGCAGTCTTATCTGCAATAGGAATTCACAATATCTGGTGAAATGGTCTACCATAACATACAGATGTTTGTTGCCTTGGAGGGAACGTTTAAAATTGGTTAACAAGTCAAGGGCAACTCTTTCCCACGTTTCGCTAGTGGTTGGGTACACTTGGATTGGATTAGGACCATTGACATTTCCTTTATGTTGCATACAGACACTACATTTCTTAACATACTCGGAAATGTCAGTTGCCATACGTGGCCAAAAGATTTCATGCTGGCTTGTTTCACAGAACGATCCATACCAGGGTGTGCAACACCTGGTGCATCATGAACTAGCTGTAGAGCTACGTTCACTAGTGACTGTGGAATTACTAACTGGTACACTCTTCTGCTTGGAGTACCCAACTCGGCTGTTCGATACAGTAATTCTTGGCTCATTACAAAGTCACTAATGGGTGCTGGTGGCTTCACAGTAAGAATAAGATCTTCCTGGAGCAGGAATCGAATCACCAGAACACATGGGATCGGTTCTTTCTTACTGGAGGAATGAACAAACTCGGAGGAGTGGATGACTCTCCCCGGTTGAAAAAAATAACGCTATAACACGCAATATGAGCAAGGGAGAACGAATCTACTATCTCAAACTATCTCAAGCACAGGAGAAAATAAATGAACACGGTCAACAATGCTGATATTCAATCTGAGTCGCACACAGTGACACGAGGTATCAGCTATAAAGAAACTACACTTACAAACGTTAGCAACACGAGAAAGTTACTCGAGAAATAACTTCTTACAATGCACTGATTACTGTCAACTAGGATGGGATCACCATCTGGAACATTAGGAACAACAACAGACACTCTTGCGAGAGCACTAGCTGTAACAGAGACGTCTTTCTGCAGACAGCATGTCACATCAACAAGAGATGGCATTACTAGTTTCAAGTAATCGTTTTCTGACAAGGCATCCCCTGTGGAGAAACTACTACTCGAACTAGCAGACATTGCAGGGATAGGCTGTGCACTCAAGGCAGTCTGAGTGTCCCCGGACGCTTGAGGCAACGGAACACTATCCTGCAAGTCTGAAGGTGTAGGTGGAACACAGATGGGAGTGACAGAGTTAATAGTGCCTGACCGCTCGGCTACGTTAATAAGTAATTCACGGATCTATAGGAACTTAATCTGAACTTCACTTTTCGCAGCACTTTAACAAATCTCAGATACAAGCTGTGAGAACAAACACATTGCTCAAGGGCTAGGTATTGTCTTTCAGTCAGTAAGGGAATATTGGTACTGTGGACTGATTCATATTGACTTTGACTGGCATGATACACTAAGTGAACATTCAAAAGTGACTGGGACATCTTCTCAGTGAAATTACTGAAGGGCATAAGGCAAAAAAATAGAAAGAATGACACAGTAAGCTTAAACGGGAAGAAAATGCTTAACGATTTTTCATAAGTAACTAAAAATTGACAGGTCACACAGTAAGCAAAGAACTCAGTCACAGAGAAAATGCTTATCTGAACAAACAACACTTTGAAAATCAAGAGAACTTGTACTTTACTCAAATCTGATTTGCTCAACTTTTACTTTAAATTGAATAAATGGCACAGTGAGTTGTCTTTACTTTCAATGCAACAGGGAAACACACAATAAAATGATAAAATGGACTCAATAAAGCTTGTGCAAAATAAAACAAACTGGGACACAATTTGCTGAAATAAAATAAAATGGCACACAAAGAATAAAATATTATGCACAGAACAGAGCATATGAAACTGCACTGAAATAAACTGTAGCAATATTGCAAATGACAATTGCTAATTAAAAAATATTGCGCAACACTGCATAAAATCTCTGCAAGAAAAACTTTAATGGCAACACAATCTTTGCACAAGAATTATTGCAAAATGAGTCAATGTGCAATAATAAAAAATTATTACACACACAAGAAAAGTAATATATCAAGGAATGAACTGATTGAACACTTTAACTCTTAACTACAACTTAAACAACACTTAACAAGCAAAAGAACAATTTACTCTAAAAGAAGAACTTAAAAATTGCACTAAGAGTGAATTTGTTCAATGAAACATGGAAAATAATAGGTGCTAAAACACAGAACAAAAAAGTTTGAACACTTACAGTGATGCAGAACACAACACATCAACATAAACACAATACTAGAATTTTCTTGCAATGAAACTTGATGTGTGAAAATTTTTGTAAAAAAATGATTTCTTACTTGCACAAAATAATGGCACTATTGTCTGTGGAAATAAGACAAATTAGACACTGGCTAAATGAAAAGAATATGAACACAAGAACAACACAGAGAACAAAAAAAAAAAGAATACACAAATGCTGGGATGAAAGAAATATATATAACTGGGACAACACTGAGTTGTGATGCAGGACACAATTAAATAAATTACTGAATTACTCCACTGAATCACTGAGAACACTAGGTGATTCTGAAGTGTAAACACGAGTTCTATACTGCTCATATGTTGCACACACAACAAGGAAAAACACTAGGTACTTACTTCAAGTGTATAAAAAGACACAACACAACAGACATAAGATAATGCACGAAAATTAAAACTGAATTAAGGAGATTATCAAATTATTGCAATCAGTATATGATAAACACTGAGTCTGATCAAGAGTCACTGAATGTCACTAAGAGGAAAATCACTGGAAACACAAAAGAAATGTCTCAACACTCGCAAATGTCTCTATGAAAAAAAATATATATTATCGCTGTGACGACTTGGTGAAGAATGAGGTAGATGGTGGAAGGTTGGAGGATTGTTTATGTCGTCTTGCTGCTGTCCTCTGCACACGTGACTGTAGAATTGCGCTTACATCGACGATAGACTTCACACAGGAGGCTTTTAACGGTGGCGCCACTGTCGAAGACACACTCTAGCTCTTGACCCCCTATGTGGTCCTTACAATATGGTGCTACAACCCTTAGTAGTTTACCAAAACACTGGCAGAGGTTGGGTGAGTGGGTAAACAGGGCTAAGACTGGGCAATGGTGAGACACACGTGGTGAGTGGGTGGTTGGGCCTATGGGTTGAATGGCGTAAGCCTCACTGAGGACAGCCACACTGCCGCGAAGATATTCTAAGCTGGCTAGCTTAAAATACACCCACGAAATACCACAACACCACAAGGATGAAAAAGAGCACTCAGAATTGCTTGGAGCTTGAATCACAAGCGATGAAGACTACTCACGTGGCTTACTTGAGTACTGGGGTAAGACACCTGGGTTAGTTGCTAGCTGGCTTATCTAACCCTTCACACAGAATAGCTTGATAACTTCACACGATGAGCACAGCAGGGGTGGAAGCTGGCTTGGCAGGCAAAGGAACTGGATGGAGTAGACTAGGCTGGACTGGACTCTGTTGTTCTGACACCCCCACCACAGACTGGAAGCTGGCTTATTTTGCAAACTCGGGTCAACCCCTCGGGAGTGATGCAAATAAGCAGATAAACACTAATACAAAGAGACTGACCAGTGAATGGTGTAGAAGCTGGTAGGAGCTTGGGCGAGAGAACTGGCTGAGATAGCTGGCTGGCGTTAACCTTCTCGGTAGGCCTACTCACAAGATGGCAGGCTTGGTCGAAATTTATCTCCAGAAATTGCTGCAATCATCAGAATTACAGGCCCTCCGTTGCCACCATTTATCGTAGGGGTTCTTAAATGGAGATATCGAGGGTTGAAGGTAGACACACTTGTTGGATGGTAACGATATATTGTCAGACTGTGATGATGGGAGATGGAGCCCAGCCTCTGCCTGTCCTAGCCTGGATGTCTAACGCCGACTGAGACGGAGGCAGAGGTACGAATGTACACATGCGCATCCCGTGACGCCACACAAACAGTCACAGGCCTAGGGATCTCCTATCTAAAGCACATGGATGATACTGATATGCTATACAACACAGGGATCAGCAACTATGCTGACAGACTGACTTGCTGAACGACTTGACTGACTTACTGAATCACTTGTCTAACTTACTGAACGACTTGACTGACTTACTGAATGACTTGATTGACTTACTGAATGACTTGACTGACTGAATCATTTGGCTGACTTACTGAATCATTTGACTGACTTACTGAATCACTTGACTTACTGAATCACTTGACTGACATACTAAATCACTTGACTGACTTACTGACTCACTTGACTAACTTATTGAATCACTTGATTGAATGACTTAAAGTTAGACACTCCAGTACAACCATCAACTTCAGTACCAGAACCTCTACCATCCACCTCAGCCCAGTAGGACCAAAACATAACTCTCCACTCTCTTCACAATCATCCACAAACACCAGCACCCACAATTTAAGGTAAGAAATACTATTATTTCTGTTACATTTGTAGTCTTAAGCAGTAAAAACAACATAATACATCATAACAATGAACTATAATTACATTTTCACTATTGTTTTTGTAAGATGTGGAGGCCTAAAAAAAGTTGTTTGGCTCTTTTGGGACTCTCAGGAATGTAACCCTTTTTTCCCATAAGTTCTTCAGTTCATCTAACACGGTTTTTACCTAACACCGTGTTTTCAGGCACGCAACTACCGTGTTAAATGACGGTCTACTGTATATATATACTGTATATATATATTATTATTATTATTATTATTAACACATCAGCCGATTTCCATCAAGGCAGGGTGGCCCGATAAAGAAAAAAATTCATCATCGTTCACCCCATCACTGTCTTGCCAGAAGGGTGCTTTACACTACAGTTATAAAACTGCAACAGTAACACGCCTCCTTCAGAGTGTAGACACTGTACTTCCCATCTCCAGGACTCAAGTCCGGTCTGCTTGTTTCTCTGAATCCCTTCATAAATGTTACTTTGCTCACACTCCAACAGCACGTCAAGTATTAAAAACGCATGCTTGCTAAAAGTCCAAGCCTCTCTCACACAAAGCCTCCTTTATCCCCTCCCTCCAACCTTTCCTAGGCCGACCCCTACCCTGCCTTCTCGAAGTCATTCTGTTTCGTTCTACTCTCTCTACATGTCCGAACCATCTCAACAACCATTCCTCAGCCCTCTGGATAATAGTTTTGGTTATCCCACACCTTCTCTTAACTTCCAAACTACGAATTCTTTGCATTATATTCACATCACACATTGCCCTCAGACATGACATCTCCACTGCCTCCAGCCTCCTCCTTGTTGCAACATTCATCATCCATGCTTCACACCCATACAAGAGTATTGGTACAACTATACTCTCATACATTCCCCTCTTTGCTTCCACGGACATAGATCTTTGTCTCCACAGACTCCTAAGTGCACCCCTCATCAATTCTATGATTCACCTCATCTTTCATAGACCCATCTGCTGACACGTCCACTCCTAAATATCTGAATACATTCACCTCCTCCATACTCTCTCCCTCCAATCTGATATCCAATCATTCGTCACCTAATCTTCTGTTATCCTCATGGCCTTACTCTTTCCTATATTCACTTTTAATTTTCTACTTTTACATACCCTACCAAATTTATCCACCAACCTGTAGAATCTCCCAAAAGTACAGTGTCATCAGCAAAAAGCAACTGTGACAACTCCCACTTTGTGTTTGATTCTATATCTTATAACTCCACCCTTCTTGTCAAGACCCTCGCATTCACTTTTCTTACAACTCCATCTATAAATATATTGAACAACCGCGGTGACATCACACATCCCTGTCTCAGGCCCACTTTTACTGGGAAATTATCTCCCTCTTTCCTACATACTTTAACCTGAGCCTCACCATCCTCGTAAAAACTCTTCACCGCTTTCAGTAACCTACCTCCTACACCATACACCTGCAACATCTGCCACATTGCCTCGCTATCCACCCTGTCATACGCCTTTTCCAAATCCATAAATGCCACAAAAACCTCTTTAGCATTATCTAAATATTGTTCACCTATATGTTTCACTGTAAACACTTGGTCAACACACCCTCTACCTTTCCTAAAGCCTCCTTGTTCATCTGCTATTCAACTCTCCGTCTTACTCTTAATTCTTTCAATAATAGCTCTACCATACACTTTGCCAGGTATACTCAACTAACTTATTCCCCTATGTGGCATGCAAAGAGTACGTAACCTTTATTCGGCGCATGTACACACCCTCATTGAAAGGATATCTCCCCAACCAGCGAACCAATACTAGGGGTCGAACGATGGGGCCCCATTATTCGATCAGTACCCAGGTTCAGCCAATGAGAAGATGGTTCTGGCAATCGCAGGAGTGTTGTGGGCACCACTCGCCTGTCTGCCCTTGTCATTTCCATACTAGAGCTGGTTGAGCACGGTTGTCCACTCTGTCTCCAAGCTGTGTCTTGGCCTTGCCTAAACCGTGTTGTACACTTACATTTTCCAACTGTATAGAGTGTACATAGTTGTAAATATTCACATTGCTTTTGGTGAAGGAAAATATATTTCAAAGTAATTCATCTGTGTTTGTTTTGATAAATTAGACACATGTGCAACTCTTGGGTATCTTTATTGAGGAAACGTTTCGCCACACAGTGGCTTCATCAGTCCATACAAAGGAGAATCTTGAAGAATAGGAGGAGAATGAGGTAATCAGTCCCTCAACCTTGAGTCGATGTGGTCAGTCTAATTTATCAACAAGTCGGTTCTCTGAACCATTCATCTACAAATGTGTTTGTTTTGCTCCTCGATCCTCTGAGTTGTAATACCCTATAATTTTTGCACTCTCTTTTGTCCCCTTTGCCTCTATACAAAGGAACTCTGCACGCTCTTTGCCGATCCCTAGGTACCTCACCCTCTTCCCGTGGCTTGCTAGTCTTGCATAGTTAAGATCGCCCATCTGTGATTGTTTGCATATATATATATATATATATATATATATATATATATATATATATATATATATATATATATATATATATATATATATTTATGAGGTAAGTTACTGAAAGCAGTGAAGAGTTTTTACGAGGATAGTGAGGCTCAGGTTAGAGTATCTAGGAGAGGAGAGAGGGAGGTTATTTCCCAGTAAAAGTAGGCCTTAGACAAAGATGTGTGATGTCACCATGGTTGTTCAATATATAGATGGGGTTGTAAGAGAAGTGAATGCTAGGGTCTTGGCTAGAGGTTTGGAGTTAAAAGATAAGGAATCAAATAAAAAGTGGGAGTTGCCACAGTTGCTCTTTGCTGATGACACTCTTTGTAACTTATCGACTACACGAAGGTCTTTAAGGCTTCTTCACAACCAGACAAGAATGCTTTAATCCCTAAATTAAATATTAAGGTAAATTCTCAGCATATATACGCTGAGAGTAATTCGCCTGTGAAATAAAAAAAAAGGCAGGAGGGGTCAGCCCCTAAAGGCTTGAGGGACTGACAACCAGCTACGAAGGCTAACAAACTGATGACGACAAAATTACTAATTCTACCGTCTCGAGTGCTACATTTGCCTGCAATTCGACTGAAGAAGCCTGCTGAGCAGGCGAAACGTTCCAGCAATGAAGATACGCAAGTGTAGCTAGCACTAGTGTCTAAGTCAGCATTGTTAACCTTCAGTAATATGATACCTTATTAATGACTAAATTGTATTTTGTTATTCTAGCAGAGTTCTGTTTTCTCTTAAAATCTCCCTTCCTCACATGATTAAATGTTACTTAGTATGTCCTACAGATCAAATAAAGTTTATCTGCCTGTAACTCAGAATAATATAAAACTATACTTTAAAAAAATCACAGTTATCTCACCAGACCCTGGCTGCAGCAACTCACAATACCGCGGGTGGAAGACTCGACAAATTCTTTGAAATGCCGAGAATTAAATAAGAGAGTCTGCCATCCACTGCCATGTAATGAAGAAGAGAGTCTGCCATCCACTGCCATGTAATGAAGAAGAAAGTCTGCCATCCACTGCCATGTAATGAAGAAGAAAGTCTGCCATCCACTGCCAAGTAATGAAGAAGAAAGTCTGCCATCCATTGCCATGTAATGAAGAAGAAAGTCTGCCATCCACTGCCATGTAATGAAGAAGAAAGTCTGCCATCCACTGCCAAGTAATGAAGAAGAAAGTCTGCCATCCATTGCCATGTAATGAAGAAGAAAGTCTGCCATCCACTGCCATGTAATGAAGAAGAAAGTCTGCCATCCACTGCCATGTAATGAAGAAGAAAGTCTGCCATCCACTGCCATGTAATGAAGAAGAAAGTCTGCCATCCATTGCCATGTAATGAAGAAGAAAGTCTGCCATCCACTGCCATGTAATGAAGAAGAAAGTCTGCCATCCACTGCCATGTAATGAAGAAGAAAGTCTGCCATCCATTGCCATGTAATGAAGAAGAAAGTCTGCCATCCACTGCCATGTAATGAAGAAGAAAGTCTGCCATCCACTGCCATGTAATGAAGAAGAAAGTCTGCCATCCATTGCCATGTAATGAAGAAGAAAGTCTGCCATCCACTGCCATGTAATGAAGAAGAAAGTCTGCCATCCACTGCCATGTAATGAAGAAGAAAGTCTGCCATCCATTGCCATGTAATGAAGAAGAAAGTCTGCCATCCACTGCCATGTAATGAAGAAGAAAGTCTGCCATCCACTGCCATGTAATGAAGAAGAAAGTCTGCCATCCACTGCCATGTAATGAAGAAGAAAGTCTGCCATCCACTGCCACGCTGGTAAGTAGCTCACGGCCACCATCACAATGTAGAACTTTCTCTCTATATTTTGAAGCTGATATATATATATATATATATATACATATATATATATATATATATATATATATATATATATATATATATATATATATATATATATATATATATATATATATATATATATATATATATATATATATATGTATTTATTGGGAAGTACAGAGAGGTTCTGGTGCTTATCCTTGCGCAGTTAAATGACAAAGAAATCTGAAGATAATTTAGCATTTTCACGACCTTGGTGGTGGGGGAGGAAACCTTGATACTGGCGAAGAGTTCTTGATTTAAGGAATTAGAACTCCTGCTTTGACTCAAACATGATTATTTCCCGTTCCTAATCATGATCTTCAATTCACACACACACACACACACACACACACACACACACACACACACACACACACACACACACACACACACACACACACGCACACGGAAGGGATAAACTCAGAAGTGTCCTTGTTTGCAGATGATGTAAAGTTAATAAGGAAAATTAAATCGGATGAGTATCAAGCAGGACTACAAACATACCTGGACAGGCTGGACGAGTGGTCCAGGAGCTGCCTCCTCAAAATGCAAAGCCGTGAAGATCGGTGAATGGTAAAGAAGACTGCAGACAGAGTTTAGGATAAGTGGCCAAAAACTGCAAACCTCAGTCAAGGAAAAGGATCTTGGGGTGAGCATAACACCGAGCACATCTCCTGAGGCGCATATCAACCAGATAACTACTGAAGCATATGGGTGCCTGGGAAACCTGAGAATAGCGTTCCAATACCTCGGTAAGGAATCGTTCAAGTGACGTAATGGAGGCAGGAACCATACAAAATTTTGAGACGAAGTTTGATTAAGCTCAAGGAGCAGGAAGAGAGAGGACCTAGTAGCGATCAGTGAAAAGGTGGGGCCAGGAGCTATGAGTCGACCTCTGCAGCCACAAATAGGTGAGTACACGCACACACACACACCACCTCCACCCAGGAGTGCTCCAGTGCGCACCACTTTCACCCTGGAGGACTCCAGTGCACACCACCTCCATCCAGGAGAGTCCAGTGCACACCACCTCCACACCCAGGAGTGCTCCAGTGCACACCACCTTCACACCCAGGAGTGCTCCAGTGCACACCACCTCCACACCCAGGAGTGCTCCAGTGCACACCACCTCCACACCCAGGAGTGCTCCAGTGCACACCACCTCCACACCCAGGAGTGCTCCAGTGCACACCACCTTCACACCCAGGAGTGCTCCAGTGCCCAACACCTAAACCGAGGAGTGCTCCAGTGCGCACCATCTCCTCGAAATAGTGCTCCAGTACGCACCACCTCTTCGAAATAGTGCTCCAATGCAAACCACCTCCACCCAGGAGTGCTCCAGAGCGCACCACCTCCACCCAGGAGCCCTCCGGTGCGCACCATCACCCAGGAGTCCTCCACTGCACACCACCTCCACCCAGTAGTGCTCCAGTTCGCACCAGCTCTACCCAGGAGTGTTCCAGTCCGCACCACCCCAACCCAAGAGTGCTTCATTGCGCACCACCTCCACCGAGGAGTGCTCCAGTGCGCACCACCTCTACTCAGGGTGCTCCAGTTCGCACCACCTCTTCCCAGGAGTGCTCCAATGCGCACTACCTCAACTCAGAAGTGTTCCAGTGCCCACCACCTCCACACCCAGGACTGCTCCAGTGGGCACCACCCCCACACCCAGGAGTGCTCCAGTGCTCACCAACTCCATCCGGGAGTGCTCTAGTGTGCACCACCACCACTCCCATGAGTGCTCCCGTGACCACCACCTCAACCGAGGAGTACTCCAGTGCGCACCACCTTCATCCAAGAGTGTTCCAGTGCGCACCACCTCCACATCAAGGAGTGCTCCAGTGCGCACAACCTCCACCCAGGAGTAATCCAGTGCACACCACCACTTCCCAGTACTGCTCCAGTGCGTACCACCACCTAGGAGTGATCCAGTGCGCCCCACCACCACCCAGGAGTGTTCCAGTGTTCACCACCTCTACCCAGGAATGCTCCAGTGCACACCACCTCCACCCATGAGTGCTCTAATGAGCACTACCTCCAGTCAGGAATGTTCCGGTGCGCTCCACCTCTTCCCAGGAATGCCCCAGTGTGCCCCACCTTCAGCCAGAAGTGCTCCAGTGCGCATCACCTCTAATCAGGGGTGCATCAGTGTGCAGAACCTACTCACCTAGGAGAGCTCCAGTGCGCCCTACTTCCACACCTAGGAGTGATCCAGTGCCCATCATCTCAACTTGGGAGTGCTCCAGCACGCACCACCTCCACCGAGGAGTTCTCCAGTGCCCACCACCTCTTTCCACTTTCCAGGAGAGTTCCAGTGCGCCCCACTTTCATTCAGAAGTGTTCCAGTACACACCACCTCCACACCCAGGAGTGCTCCAGTGCGCGCCACCTCCACCGAGGAGTCCTCTAGTGCCCACCACATTCACCCAGGAGTGCTTCAGTGCGCGCCACCTCCACCCAGAAGAGTTCAGTGCGCACCACCTCCACTCAGGAGTGTTCCAGTTAGCACCACATCCACCTAGGAGTGCTCCATTGCGCACCACCTCTACACAGGAGTGTTCCAGTGCGCACCACCTCTTCCAAGGAATGCCCCAGTGTACCCCATCTCCACCCAGCAGTGCTCCAGAGTGCACCGCCTCTTACCAGGAGTGCTTCAGTGTGCAGAACCTACTCACTTAGGAGAGCTCCAGTGCGCCCTACCTCCACACCCAGGAGTGATCCAGTGCCCATCATCTCAACCCAGGAGTACTCCAGTGCGCACCACTTCCACCGAGTTCTCCAGTGCCCAATACCTCTTTCCAGGAGTACTCCAGTGCACACCACCTCCACCCATGAGTGCTCTAATGAGCACTACCTCCAGCCAGGAGTGCTCCAGTGCGCACCGCCTCTTCCCAGGAGTGCCCCAGTGCGCACCATCTCCACTCAGAAGTTTCTCCAGTGCGCTCTACCTTCACCCAGGAGTGCTTCAGTGCGCGCCACCTCCACCCAGAAAAGTTCGAGTGCGCACGATCTCTACTCAGGAGTGTTCCAGTTAGCACCACCTCCACCCAGAAGTACTCCAGTACGCACCACCTCCGCCCAGGAGTGTTCCAGTTTGCACCGCCTCCACCCAGGAGTGCTCCAGTGCGCTCCATTTCCAGCCAGGAGTTCTCCAGTGCGCACCATCTCCATCCATGAGTGCTACACTGCGTACCACCTCTTCCCGGGAGTGCCCCAATGGTTATCACCTCTTCCCAGGAGTGTTCCAGTTCGCAGCACCTCCACTCAGGAGTGTTCCAGTTAGCACCCTCTCCACCCAGGAGTGCTCTAGTGCGCACACCACCTCCACACCCAGGAGTGCTCCAGTGCGCCCCACCTCCACCCAGGAGTGCTCAAGGGCGCACCACCTCCACACCCAGGATTGCTCCAGTGCCCAACACCTCAAGCCTGGAGTGCTCCATTGCGCACCCAGGAGTGCTCCAGTGTGCATCCAGGAGTGTTCCAGCGTCCACCAGCTCTTCCTGTCTTCACCACTACGATACCTACTACTTCCTCGGTCCCAGAAATATTTTTTCAAAAAGAGTTGATTCCTCGTAGACTGTGACTCACTCTACAGAGATGTCCACTGAATCCTCAGGTGTTTAACTCATCTTTCAGGAATATTCAATCATCCTTCAGGAATGTTGACGCGCCCTGCAATATGCCCCTCGCCCTCCAGGAATGTTGATGTTCCCTGCAATATGCCCCTCGACACTCAGGAATGTTTACGCGTCCTACAAGTATGCCCCTCGCCCTCCAGGAATGTTCACGCACTCTGCAAGTATGCCCTTCAACCTCCAGGAATGTTGATTCGCTGTGCAAGTATGCCCGTAGACCTCCAGGAATGTTGATTCGCTCTGCAGGTATGCCTCTCGCCCTCCAGGAATGTTGACTCGTTCTGCAAGTATGCCCCTCGACCTCCAGGAATGTTGATTCGCTCTGCAAGTATGCCCCTCGACCTCCAGGAATGTTGACTCGCTATGCAAGTATGCCCCTCGACCTCCAGGAATGTTGACTCGCTCTGAAAGTGTGCCCCTCGCCCTCCAGGAATGTTGACTCGCTCTGCAAGTATGCCCCTCGACCTCCAGGAATGTTGACTCGCTCTGCAAGTATGCCCCTCGACTTCCAGGAATGTTGACTCGCTCTGAAAAAATGCCCCTCGCCCTACAGGAATGCTGACTTGCTCTGAAAGTATGCCCCTCGACCTCCAGGAATGTTGACTCGCTCTGCAAGTATGCCCCTCGCCCTCCAGGAATGTTGACTCGCTCTGCAAGTATGCCCCTCGCCCTCCAGGAATGTTGACTCGCTCTGCAAGTATGCCCCTCGCCCTCCAGGAATGTTGACTCGCTCTGAAAAAATGCCCCTCGCCCTCCAGAAATGCTGACTTGCTCTAAAAGTATGCCCCACGACCTCCAGGAATGTTGACTCGCTCTGCAAGTATGCCCCTCGCCCTCCAGGAATGTTGATTCGCTCTGCAAGTATACCCCTCGCCCTCCAGGAATGTTGACTCGCTCTGCAAGTATGCAGCTCGCCCTCAAGGAATGTTGACACGCTCTGCAAGTATGCCCCTCGACCTCCAGGAATGTTGACTCGCTCTGAAAGTGTGCCCCTCGCCCTCCAGGAATGTTGATTCATCCCCAGTATTTGCAGCTCCAGAGGTAGAGTAAGGGAAAAGGGAGGGGGAGGGTGGAAGGAGAAAAAAAAGAGAGAGGAAGAAAGGGAGATGGAAGAGGGAATGGGAGACAGAGGGGAAGAAAGGTCGGTGAAAGGTAAGAAAGAAGATAAGAGTTGTTTTTGTGGTACAAATTCTTCTTGACTCTCCATTTCACGTTTTTGTGTTTTTTCGACTGACTGTAATCATGTGTTGGTGACTGATGACAGTGTTGGTGACTGATGACAGTGTTGGTGACTGATGACAGTGTTGGTGACTGATGACAGTGTTGGTGACTGATGACAGTATTGGTGACTGATGACAGTTTTGGTCACTGATGACAGTGTTGGTCACTGATGAGAGTGTTGGTGACTCATGACAGTGTTGGTGACTGATGACAGTGTTGGTGACTCATGACAGTGTTGGTGACTGATGACAGTGTTGGTGACTGATGACAGTATTTGTGACTGATGACAGTGTTTGTGACCGATGAGAGTGTTGGTGACTGATGACAGTGTTAATGATTGATGACAGTGTTGGTGAGTGATAGTGTTGGTGAGTGATGAAAGTGTTAATGATTGATGACAGTGTTAATGATTGATGACAGAGTTAATGATTGATGACAGTGTTAATGATTGAAGAGAGTGTTGGTGAGTGATGACAGTGTTGGTGAGTGATAGTGTTGGTGAGTGATGACAGTGTTAATGATTGATGACAGTGTTAATGATTGATGACAGAGTTAATGATTGATGACAGTGTTAATGATTGATGACAGTGTTGATGACTGATGACAGTGTTGGTGACTGATGAGAGTGTTGATGATTGATGACAGTGTTGGTGACTGATGACAGTGTTGGTGGCTGATGACAGTGTTAATGATTGATGACAGTGTTGGTGAGTGATAGTGTTGGTGAGTGATGAAAGTGTTAATGATTGATGACAGTGTTAATGATTGATGACAGAGTTAATGATTGATGACAGTGTTAATGATTGAAGAGAGTGTTGGTGAGTGATGACAGTGTTGGTGAGTGATAGTGTTGGTGAGTGATGACAGTGTTAATGATTGATGACAGTGTTAATGATTGATGACAGAGTTAATGATTGATGACAGTGTTAATGATTGATGACAGTGTTGATGACTGATGACAGTGTTGGTGACTGATGAGAGTTTTGGTGACTGATGACAGTGTTAATGATTGATGACAGTGTTGATGACTCATGGCAGTGTAGGTGACTGATGACAGAGTTGGTGACTGATGACAGTGTTGGTGACTCATGACAGTGTTAATGACTGATGACAGTGTTGGTGACTCATGACAGTGTTGGTGGCTGATGACAGCGTTGTGATTGATGAGAGTGTTGGTGACCGATGACGGTGTTGGTGACTGATGACAATGTTGGTTACTGATGACAGTGTTAATGAGTGATGACAGTGTTGGTGACTGATGAGAGTATTTGTGACCGATGAAAGTGTTGGTGACTGATGACAGTGTTGGTGACTGATGACAGTGTTGGTGACTGATGACAGTGTTGGTGACTGATGACAGTGTTGGTGACTGGTGACAGTGTTGGTCACTGATGACAGTGTTGGTGACTGATGACAGTATTGGTAACTGATGACAGTGTTAGTGGCTGATGACAGTGTTGGTGACTGATGACAGTGTTGGTGATTGATGACAGTGTTGGTGGCTGATGACAGTGTTGGTGACTGATGGCAGTGTTGGTGACTGATGACAGTGTTGGTGACTGATGACAGTGTTGGTGACTGATGACACTGTTGGTGACTGATAACAGTATTTGTGACTGATGAGAGTGTTGTTGACTGATGAGAGTATTGGTGACTGATGACAGTGTTGGTGACTCATGACAGTGTTGGTGACTGATGACAGTGATGATGACTGATGACAGTGTTGGTGACTGATGACAGTGTTGGTGACTGATGACAGTGTTGGTGACTGATGACAGTGTTGGTGACTGATGACAGCATTGGTGATTGATGACAGTGTTGGTGACTGATGACAGTGTTGGTGACTGACGAGAGTGTTGATGATTGATGACAGTGTTGGTGACTGATGACAGTGTTGGTGACTGATGACAGTGTTGGTGACTGATGACAGTGTTGGTGACTGATGACAGTATTGGTGACTGGTGACAGTGTTGGTGACTGATGACAGTGCTTCAGTGTGCAGAACCTACTCACTTAGGAGAGCTCCAGTGCGCCCTACCTCCACACCCAGGAGTGATCCAGTGCCCATCATCTCAACCCAGGAGTACTCCAGTGCGCACCACTTCCACCGAGTTCTCCAGTGCCCAATACCTCTTTCCAGGAGTACTCCAGTGCACACCACCTCCACCCATGAGTGCTCTAATGAGCACTACCTCCAGCCAGGAGTGCTCCAGTGCGCACCGCCTCTTCCCAGGAGTGCCCCAGTGCGCACCATCTCCACTCAGAAGTTTCTCCAGTGCGCTCCACCTTCACCCAGGAGTGCTTCAGTGCGCGCCACCTCCACCCAGAAAAGTTCGAGTGCGCACGATCTCTACTCAGGAGTGTTCCAGTTAGCACCACCTCCACCCAGAAGTACTCCAGTACGCACCACCTCCGCCCAGGAGTGTTCCAGTTTGCACCGCCTCCACCCAGGAGTGCTCCAGTGCGCTCCATTTCCAGCCAGGAGTTCTCCAGTGCGCACCATCTCCATCCATGAGTGCTACACTGCGTACCACCTCTTCCCGGGAGTGCCCCAATGGTTATCACCTCTTCCCAGGAGTGTTCCAGTTCGCAGCACCTCCACTCAGGAGTGTTCCAGTTAGCACCCTCTCCACCCAGGAGTGCTCTAGTGCGCACACCACCTCCACACCCAGGAGTGCTCCAGTGCGCCCCACCTCCACCCAGGAGTGCTCCAGGGCGCACCACCTCCACACCCAGGATTGCTCCAGTGCCCAACACCTCAAGCCTGGAGTGCTCCATTGCGCACCCAGGAGTGCTCCAGTGTGCACCCAGGAGTGTTCCAGCGTCCACCAGCTCTTCCTGTCTTCACCACTACGATACCTACTACTTCCTCGGTCCCAGAAATATTTTTTCAAAAAGAGTTGATTCCTCGTAGACTGTGACTCACTCTACAGAGATGTCCACTGAATCCTCAGGTGTTTAACTCATCTTTCAGGAATATTCAATCATCCTTCAGGAATGTTGACGCGCCCTGCAATATGCCCCTCGCCCTCCAGGAATGTTGATGTTCCCTGCAATATGCCCCTCGACACTCAGGAATGTTTACGCGTCCTACAAGTATGCCCCTCGCCCTCCAGGAATGTTCACGCACTCTGCAAGTATGCCCTTCAACCTCCAGGAATGTTGATTCGCTGTGCAAGTATGCCCGTAGACCTCCAGGAATGTTGATTCGCTCTGCAGGTATGCCTCTCGCCCTCCAGGAATGTTGACTCGTTCTGCAAGTATGCCCCTCGACCTCCAGGAATGTTGATTCGCTCTGCAAGTATGCCCCTCGACCTCCAGGAATGTTGACTCGCTATGCAAGTATGCCCCTCGACCTCCAGGAATGTTGACTCGCTCTGAAAGTGTGCCCCTCGCCCTCCAGGAATGTTGACTCGCTCTGCAAGTATGCCCCTCGACCTCCAGGAATGTTGACTCGCTCTGCAAGTATGCCCCTCGACTTCCAGGAATGTTGACTCGCTCTGAAAAAATGCCCCTCGCCCTACAGGAATGCTGACTTGCTCTGAAAGTATGCCCCTCGACCTCCAGGAATGTTGACTCGCTCTGCAAGTATGCCCCTCGCCCTCCAGGAATGTTGACTCGCTCTGCAAGTATGCCCCTCGCCCTCCAGGAATGTTGACTCGCTCTGCAAGTATGCCCCTCGCCCTCCAGGAATGTTGACTCGCTCTGAAAAAATGCCCCTCGCCCTCCAGAAATGCTGACTTGCTCTAAAAGTATGCCCCACGACCTCCAGGAATGTTGACTCGCTCTGCAAGTATGCCCCTCGCCCTCCAGGAATGTTGATTCGCTCTGCAAGTATACCCCTCGCCCTCCAGGAATGTTGACTCGCTCTGCAAGTATGCCGCTCGCCCTCAAGGAATGTTGACACGCTCTGCAAGTATGCCCCTCGACCTCCAGGAATGTTGACTCGCTCTGAAAGTGTGCCCCTCGCCCTCCAGGAATGTTGATTCATCCCCAGTATTTGCAGCTCCAGAGGTAGAGTAAGGGAAAAGGGAGGGGGAGGGTGGAAGGAGAAAAAAAAGAGAGAGGAAGAAAGGGAGATGGAAGAGGGAATGGGAGACAGAGGGGAAGAAAGGTCGGTGAAAGGTAAGAAAGAAGATAAGAGTTGTTTTTGTGGTACAAATTCTTCTTGACTCTCCATTTCACGTTTTTGTGTTTTTTCGACTGACTGTAATCATGTGTTGGTGACTGATGACAGTGTTGGTGACTGATGACAGTGTTGGTGACTGATGACAGTGTTGGTGACTGATGACAGTGTTGGTGACTGATGACAGTATTGGTGACTGATGACAGTTTTGGTCACTGATGACAGTGTTGGTCACTGATGAGAGTGTTGGTGACTCATGACAGTGTTGGTGACTGATGACAGTGTTGGTGACTCATGACAGTGTTGGTGACTGATGACAGTGTTGGTGACTGATGACAGTATTTGTGACTGATGACAGTGTTTGTGACCGATGACAGTGTTGGTGACTGATGACAGTGTTGGTGACTGATGACAGTGTTGGTGACTGATGACAGTGTTGGTGACTGGTGACAGTGTTGGTCACTGATGAGAGTGTTGGTGACTGATGACAGTGTTGGTGGCTGATGACAGTGTTAGTGGCTGATGACAGTGTTGGTGACTGATGACAGTGTTGGTGACTGATGACAGTGTTGGTGGCTGATGACAGTGTTGGTGACTGATGGCAGTGTTGGTGACTGATGACAGTGTTGGTGACGGATGAAAGTGTTGGCGACTGATGACAGTGTTGGTGACTGATAACAGTATTGGTGACTGATGACAGTGTTGGTGACTGATGAGAGTATTGGTGACTGATGACAGTGTTGGTGACGGATGACAGTGTTGGTGACTGATGACAGTGATGATGACTGATGACAGTGTTGGTGACTGATGACAGTGTTGGTGACTGATGAGAGTGTTGGTGACTGATGACAGTGTTGGTGACTGATGACAGTATTGGTGACTGGTGACAGTGTTGGTGACTGATGACAGTGTTGGTGACTAACGACAGTGTTGGTGACTGACGAAAGGTTGGTGACTGATGACAGTGTTGACTGATGACAGTGTTGGTGACTGATGAGTGTTGGTGACTTATGAGAGTGTTGGTGACTTATGAGAGTGTTGGTGAGTGATGACAGTATTAATGATTGATGACAGTGTTGGTGGCTGATGACAGTGTTGGTGACTTATGACAGTGTTAATGATTGATGACAGTGTTAATGATTGATGACAGTGTTGGTGACTGATGACAGTGTTGGTGACTGATGACAGTGTTAATGATTGATGACAGTGTTAATGATTGATGACAGTGTTGGTGACTGATGACAGTGTTGGTGACTGATGACAGTGTTGGTGACTGATGAGAGTGTTGGTGACTGATGACAGTGATGGTGACTGATGACAGTGATGGTGACTGATGACAGTGTTAATGATTGATGACAGTGTTAGTGACTCATGAGAGTGTTGGTGACTGATGACAGAGTTGTTAACTGATGACAGTGTTGGTGACTCATGACAGTGTTAATGACTGATGACAGTGTTGGTGACTCATGACAGCGTTGGTGACTCATGACAGTCTTGGTGGCTGATGACAGCGTTGTGTTTGATGAGAGTGTTCGTGTCCGATGACAGTGTTGGTGACTGATGACAGTGTTGGTGACTGATGACAATGTTGGTTACTGATGACAGTGTTAATGACTGATGAGAGTGTTGGTGAGTGATGACAGTGTTGGTGACTGATGACAGTGATGGTGACTGATGACAGAGTTGGTGACTGATGGCAGTGTTGGTGACTCATGCCAGTGTTAATGACTGATGACAGTGTTGGTGACTCATGACAGTGTTGGTGACTCACGCCAGTGTTGGTGGCTGATGACAGCGTTGTGATTGATGAGAGTGTTGGTGACCGATGACAGTGTTGGTGACTGATGACAGTGTTGGTGACTGATGACAATGTTGGATACTGATGACAGTGTTAATGACTGATGAGAGTGTTGGTGAGTGATGACAGTGTTGGTGAGTGACGACAGTGTTGGTGACTGACGAGAGTGCTGGTGACTGACGAGAGTGTTGGTGACTGATGACAGTGTTGGTGACTGATGACAGTGTTGGTGATTGATGAGAGTGTTGGTGATTGATGACAGTGTTAATAACTGATGAAAGTGTTGGTGATTGATGACAGTGTTGGTGACTGATGACAGTGTTAATGATTGATGACAGTGTTGGTGACTGATGACAGTGTTGGTGACTGATGACAGTGATGGTGACTGATGACAGTGTTGGTGACTGATGAGAGTGTTGATGATTGATGACAGTGTTGGTGACTGATGACAGTGTTGGTGGATGATGACAGTGTTAATGATTGATGACAGTGTTGGTGAGTGATAGTGTTGGTGAGTGATGAAAGTGTTAATGATTGATGACAGTGTTAATGATTGATGACAGAGTTAATGATTGATGACAGTGTTAATGATTGAAGAGAGTGTTGGTGAGTGATGACAGTGTTGGTGAGTGATAGTGTTGGTGAGTGATGACAGTGTTAATGATTGATGACAGTGTTAATGATTGATGACAGAGTTAATGATTGATGACAGTGTTAATGATTGATGACAGTGTTGATGACTGATGACAGTGTTGGTGACTGATGAGAGTGTTGATGATTGATGACAGTGTTGGTGACTGATGACAGTGTTGGTGGCTGATGACAGTGTTAATGATTGATGACAGTGTTGGTGAGTGATAGTGTTGGTGAGTGATGAAAGCGTTAATGATTGATGACAGTGTTAATGATTGATGACAGAGTTAATGATTGATGACAGTGTTAATGATTGAAGAGAGTGTTGGTGAGTGATGACAGTGTTGGTGAGTGATAGTGTTGGTGAGTGATGACAGTGTTAATGATTGATGACAGTGTTAATGATTGATGACAGAGTTAATGATTGATGACAGTGTTAATGATTGATGACAGTGTTGATGACTGATGACAGTGTTGGTGACTGATGAGAGTTTTGGTGACTGATGACAGTGTTAATGATTGATGACAGTGTTGATGACTCATGGCAGTGTAGGTGACTGATGACAGAGTTGGTGACTGATGACAGTGTTGGTGACTCATGACAGTGTTAATGACTGATGACAGTGTTGGTGACTCATGACAGTGTTGGTGGCTGATGACAGCGTTGTGATTGATGAGAGTGTTGGTGACCGATGACGGTGTTGGTGACTGATGACAATGTTGGTTACTGATGACAGTGTTAATGAGTGATGACAGTGTTGGTGACTGATGAGAGTATTTGTGACCGATGAAAGTGTTGGTGACTGATGACAGTGTTGGTGACTGATGACAGTGTTGGTGACTGATGACAGTGTTGGTGACTGATGACAGTGTTGGTGACTGGTGACAGTGTTGGTCACTGATGACAGTGTTGGTGACTGATGACAGTATTGGTAACTGATGACAGTGTTAGTGGCTGATGACAGTGTTGGTGACTGATGACAGTGTTGGTGACTGATGACAGTGTTGGTGGCTGATGACAGTGTTGGTGACTGATGGCAGTGTTGGTGACTGATGACAGTGTTGGTGACTGATGACAGTGTTGGTGACTGATGACACTGTTGGTGACTGATAACAGTATTTGTGACTGATGAGAGTGTTGTTGACTGATGAGAGTATTGGTGACTGATGACAGTGTTGGTGACTCATGACAGTGTTGGTGACTGATGACAGTGATGATGACTGATGACAGTGTTGGTGACTGATGACAGTGTTGGTGACTGATGACAGTGTTGGTGACTGATGACAGTGTTGGTGACTGATGACAGCATTGGTGATTGATGACAGTGTTGGTGACTGATGACAGTGTTGGTGACTGACGAGAGTGTTGATGATTGATGACAGTGTTGGTTACTGATGACAGTGTTGGTGGCTGATGACAGTGTTAATGATTGAAGAGAGTGTTGGTGAGTGATAGTGTTGGTGAGTGATGACAGTGTTGGTGACTGATGAGAGTGTTGGTGACTGATGGCAATGTTGGCGACTGATGACAGTGTTGGTGACTGATGAGAGTGATGGTGACTTATGATAGTGTTGGTGACTGATGACAGTGTTGGTGACTGATGACAGTGTTGGTGACTGATTACAGTGTTGGTGACTGATGACAGTGTTGGTGACTGATGACAGTATTTGTGACTGATGACAGTGTTTGTGACCGATGACAGTGTTGGTCACTTATGAGAGTGTTGGTGACTCATGACAGTGTTGGTGACTGATGACAGTGTTGGTGACTGATGACAGTGTTGGTGACTGATGACAGTGTTGGTGACTGATGACAGTATTTGTGACTGATGACAGTGTTTGTGACCGATGACAGTGTTGGTGACTGATGACAGTGTTGGTAACTGATGACAGTGTTGGTGACTGATGACAGTGTTGGTGACTGGTGACAGTGTTGGTCACTGATGACAGTGTTGGTGACTGATGACAGTGTTGGTGGCTGATGACAGTGTTAGTGGCTGATGACAGTGTTGGTGACTGATGACAGTGTTGGTGACTGATGACAGTGTTGGTGGCTGATGACAGAGTTAGTGGCTGATGACAGTGTTGGTGACTGATGACAGTGTTGGTGACTGATGACAGTGTTGGTGGCTGATGACAGTGTTAGTGGCTGATGACAGTGTTGGTGACTGATGACAGTGTTGGTGACTGATGACAGTGTTGGTGGCTGATGACAGTGTTGGTGACTGATGGCAGTGTTGGTGACTGATGACAGTGTTGGTGACGGATGACAGTGTTGGCGACTGATGACAGTGTTGGTGACTGATAACAGTATTGGTGACTGATGACAGTGTTGGTGACTGATGAGAGTATTGGTGACTGATGACAGTGTTGGTGACTGATGACAGTGTTGGTGACTGATGACAGTGATGATGACTGATGACAGTGTTGGTGACTGATGACAGTGTTGGTGACTGATGACAGTGTTGGTGACTGATGACAGTGTTGGTGACTGATGACAGTATTCGTGACTGGTGACAGTGTTGGTGACTGATGAAAGTGTTGGTGACTAACGACAGTGTTGGTGACTGACGAAAGGTTGGTGACTGATGACAGTGTTGACTGATGACAGTGTTGGTGACTGATGAGTGTTGGTGACTTATGGGAGTGTTGGTGACTTATGAGAGTGTTGGTGAGTGATGACAGTATTAATGATTGATGACAGTGTTGGTGGCTGATGACAGTGTTGGTGACTTATGACAGTGTTAATGATTGATGACAGTGTTAATGATTGATGACAGTGTTGGTGACTGATGACAGTGTTGGTGACTGATGACAGTGTTAATGATTGATGACAGTGTTAATGATTGATGACAGTGTTGGTGACTGATGACAGTGTTGGTGACTGATGACAGTGTTGGTGACTGATGAGAGTGTTGGTGACTGATGACAGTGATGGTGACTGATGACAGTGATGGTGACTGATGACAGTGTTAATGATTGATGACAGTGTTAGTGACTCATGAGAGTGTTGGTGACTGATGACAGAGTTGTTGACTGATGACAGTGTTGGTGACTCATGACAGTGTTAATGACTGATGACAGTGTTGGTGACTCATGACAGTGTTGGTGACTCACGCCAGTGTTGGTGGCTGATGACAGCGTTGTGATTGATGAGAGTGTTGGTGACCGATGACAGTGTTGGTGACTGATGACAGTGTTGGTGACTGATGACAATGTTGGATACTGATGACAGTGTTAATGACTGATGAGAGTGTTGGTGAGTGATGACAGTGTTGGTGAGTGACGACAGTGTTGGTGACTGACGAGAGTGCTTCGTGACTGACGAGAGTGTTGGTGACTGATGACAGTGTTGGTGACTGATGACAGCTTTGGTGATTGATGAGAGTGTTGGTGATTGATGACAGTGTTAATAACTGATGAAAGTGTTGGTGATTGATGACAGTGTTGGTGACTGATGACAGTGTTAATGATTGATGACAGTGTTGGTGACTGATGACAGTGTTGGTGACTGATGACAGTGATGGTGACTGATGACAGTGTTGGTGACTGATGAGAGTGTTGATGATTGATGACAGTGTTGGTGACTGATGACAGTGTTGGTGGCTGATGACAGTGTTAATGATTGATGACAGTGTTGGTGAGTGATAGTGTTGGTGAGTGATGAAAGTGTTAATGATTGATGACAGTGTTAATGATTGATGACAGAGTTAATGATTGATGACAGTGTTAATGATTGAAAAGAGTGTTGGTGAGTGATGACAGTGTTGGTGAGTGATAGTGTTGGTGAGTGATGACAGTGTTAATGATTGATGACAGTGTTAATGATTGATGACAGAGTTAATGATTGATGACAGTGTTAATGATTGATGACAGTGTTGATGACTGATGACAGTGTTGGTGACTGATGAGAGTGTTGATGATTGATGACAGTGTTGGTGACTGATGACAGTGTTGGTGGCTGATGACAGTGTTAATGATTGATGACAGTGTTGGTGAGTGATAGTGTTGGTGAGTGATGAAAGTGTTAATGATTGATGACAGTGTTAATGATTGATGACAGAGTTAATGATTGATGACAGTGTTAATGATTGAAGAGAGTGTTGGTGAGTGATGACAGTGTTGGTGAGTGATAGTGTTGGTGAGTGATGACAGTGTTAATGATTGATGACAGTGTTAATGATTGATGACAGAGTTAATGATTGATGACAGTGTTAATGATTGATGACAGTGTTGATGACTGATGACAGTGTTGGTGACTGATGAGAGTTTTGGTGACTGATGACAGTGTTAATGATTGATGACAGTGTTGATGACTCATGGCAGTGTAGGTGACTGATGACAGAGTTGGTGACTGATGACAGTGTTGGTGACTCATGACAGTGTTAATGACTGATGACAGTGTTGGTGACTCATGACAGTGTTGGTGGCTGATGACAGCGTTGTGATTGATGAGAGTGTTGGTGACCGATGACGGTGTTGGTGACTGATGACAATGTTGGTTACTGATGACAGTGTTAATGAGTGATGACAGTGTTGGTGACTGATGAGAGTATTTGTGACCGATGAAAGTGTTGGTGACTGATGACAGTGTTGGTGACTGATGACAGTGTTGGTGACTGATGACAGTGTTGGTGACTGGTGACAGTGTTGGTCACTGATGACAGTGTTGGAGACTGATGACAGTATTGGTAACTGATGACAGTGTTAGTGGCTGATGACAGTGTTGGTGACTGATGACAGTGTTGGTGACTGATGACAGTGTTGGTGGCTGATGACAGTGTTGGTGACTGATGGCAGTGTTGGTGACTGATGACAGTGTTGGTGACTGATGACAGTGTTGGTGACTGATGACACTGTTGGTGACTGATAACAGTATTTGTGACTGATGAGAGTGTTGTTGACTGATGAGAGTATTGGTGACTGATGACAGTGTTGGTGACTCATGACAGTGTTGGTGACTGATGACAGTGATGATGACTGATGACAGTGTTGGTGACTGATGACAGTGTTGGTGACTGATGACAGTGTTGGTGACTGATGACAGTGTTGGTGACTGATGACAGCATTGGTGATTGATGACAGTGTTGGTGACTGATGACAGTGTTGGTGACTGACGAGAGTGTTGATGATTGATGACAGTGTTGGTTACTGATGACAGTGTTGGTGGCTGATGACAGTGTTAATGATTGAAGAGAGTGTTGGTGAGTGATAGTGTTGGTGAGTGATGACAGTGTTGGTGACTGATGAGAGTGTTGGTGACTGATGGCAATGTTGGCGACTGATGACAGTGTTGGTGACTGATGAGAGTGATGGTGACTTATGATAGTGTTGGTGACTGATGACAGTGTTGGTGACTGATGACAGTGTTGGTGACTGATGACAGTGTTGGTGACTGATGACAGTGTTGGTGACTGATGACAGTATTTGTGACTGATGACAGTGTTTGTGACCGATGACAGTGTTGGTCACTGATGAGAGTGTTGGTGACTCATGACAGTGTTGGTGACTGATGACAGTGTTGGTGACTGATGACAGTGTTGGTGACTGATGACAGTGTTGGTGACTGATGACAGTATTTGTGACTGATGACAGTGTTTGTGACCGATGACAGTGTTGGTGACTGATGACAGTGTTGGTGACTGATGAGTGTTGGTGACTGATGACAGTGTTGGTGACTGGTGACAGTGTTGGTCACTGATGACAGTGTTGGTGACTGATGACAGTGTTGGTGGCTGATGACAGTGTTAGTGGCTGATGACAGTGTTGGTGACTGATGACAGTGTTGGTGACTGATGACAGTGTTGGTGGCTGATGACAGAGTTAGTGGCTGATGACAGTGTTGGTGACTGATGACAGTGTTGGTGACTGATGACAGTGTTGGTGGCTGATGACAGTGTTAGTGGCTGATGACAGTGTTGGTGACTGATGACAGTGTTGGTGACTGATGACAGTGTTGGTGGCTGATGACAGTGTTGGTGACTGATGGCAGTGTTGGTGACTGATGACAGTGTTGGTGACGGATGACAGTGTTGGCGACTGATGACAGTGTTGGTGACTGATAACAGTATTGGTGACTGATGACAGTGTTGGTGACTGATGAGAGTATTGGTGACTGATGACAGTGTTGGTGACTGATGACAGTGTTGGTGACTGATGACAGTGATGATGACTGATGACAGTGTTGGTGACTGATGACAGTGTTTGTGACTGATGACAGTGTTGGTGACTGATGACAGTGTTGGTGACTGATGACAGTATTGGTGACTGGTGACAGTGTTGGTGACTGATGAAAGTGTTGGTGACTAACGACAGTGTTGGTGACTGACGAAAGGTTGGTGACTGATGACAGTGTTGACTGATGACAGTGTTGGTGACTGATGAGTGTTGGTGACTTATGGGAGTGTTGGTGACTTATGAGAGTGTTGGTGAGTGATGACAGTATTAATGATTGATGACAGTGTTGGTGGCTGATGACAGTGTTGGTGACTTATGACAGTGTTAATGATTGATGACAGTGTTAATGATTGATGACAGTGTTGGTGACTGATGACAGTGTTGGTGACTGATGACAGTGTTAATGATTGATGACAGTGTTAATGATTGATGACAGTGTTGGTGACTGATGACAGTGTTGGTGACTGATGACAGTGTTGGTGACTGATGAGAGTGTTGGTGACTGATGACAGTGATGGTGACTGATGACAGTGATGGTGACTGATGACAGTGTTAATGATTGATGACAGTGTTAGTGACTCATGAGAGTGTTGGTGACTGATGACAGAGTTGTTGACTGATGACAGTGTTGGTGACTCATGACAGTGTTAATGACTGATGACAGTGTTGGTGACTCATGACAGCGTTGGTGACTCATGAGAGTGTTGGTGGCTGATGACAGCGTTGTGTTTGATGAGAGTGTTCGTGTCCGATGACAGTGTTGGTGACTGATGACAGTGTTGGTGACTGATGACAATGTTGGTTACTGATGACAGTGTTAATGACTGATGAGAGTGTTGGTGAGTGATGACAGTGTTGGTGACTGATGACAGTGATGGTGACTGATGACAGAGTTGGTGACTGATGGCAGTGTTGGTGACTCATGCCAGTGTTAATGACTGATGACAGTGTTTGTGACTCATGACAGTGTTGGTGACTCACGCCAGTGTTGGTGGCTGATGACAGCGTTGTGATTGATGAGAGTGTTGGTGACCGATGACAGTGTTGGTGACTGATGACAGTGTTGGTGACTGATGACAATGTTGGATACTGATGACAGTGTTAATGACTGATGAGAGTGTTGGTGAGTGATGACAGTGTTGGTGAGTGACGACAGTGTTGGTGACTGACGAGAGTGCTGGTGACTGACGAGAGTGTTGGTGACTGATGACAGTGTTGGTGACTGATGACAGTGTTGGTGATTGATGAGAGTGTTGGTGATTGATGACAGTGTTAATAACTGATGAAAGTGTTGGTGATTGATGACAGTGTTGGTGACTGATGACAGTGTTAATGATTGATGACAGTGTTGGTGACTGATGACAGTGTTGGTGACTGATGACAGTGTTGGTGACTGATGACAGTGTTGGTGACTGATGACAGTGTTGGTGACTGATGAGAGTGTTGATGATTGATGACAGTGTTGGTGACTGATGACAGTGTTGGTGGCTGATGACAGTGTTAATGATTGATGACAGTGTTGGTGAGTGATAGTGTTGGTGAGTGATGAAAGTGTTAATGATTGATGACAGTGTTAATGATTGATGACAGAGTTAATGATTGATGACAGTGTTAATGATTGAAGAGATTGTTGGTGAGTGATGACAGTGTTGGTGAGTGATAGTGTTGGTGAGTGATGACAGTGTTAATGATTGATGACAGTGTTAATGATTGATGACAGAGTTAATGATTGATGACAGTGTTAATGATTGATGAGAGTGTTGATGACTGATGACAGTGTTGGTGACTGATGAGAGTGTTGATGATTGATGACAGTGTTGGTGACTGATGACAGTGTTGGTGGCTGATGACAGTGTTAATGATTGATGACAGTGTTGGTGAGTAATAGTGTTGGTGAGTGATGAAAGTGTTAATGATTGATGACAGTGTTAATGATTGATGACAGAGTTAATGATTGATGACAGTGTTAATGATTGAAGAGAGTGTTGGTGAGTGATGACAGTGTTGGTGAGTGATAGTGTTGGTGAGTGATGACAGTATTAATGATTGATGACAGTGTTAATGATTGATGACAGAGTTAATGATTGATGACAGTGTTAATGATTGATGACAGTGTTGATGACTGATGACAGTGTTGGTGACTGATGAGAGTTTTGGTGACTGATGACAGTGTTAATGATTGATGACAGTGTTGATGACTCATGGCAGTGTAGGTGACTGATGACAGAGTTGGTGACTGATGACAGTGTTGGTGACTCATGACAGTGTTAATGACTGATGACAGTGTTGGTGACTCATGACAGTGTTGGTGGCTGATGACAGCGTTGTGATTGATGAGAGTGTTGGTGACCGATGACGGTGTTGGTGACTGATGACAATGTTGGTTACTGATGACAGTGTTAATGAGTGATGACAGTGTTGGTGACTGATGAGAGTATTTGTGACCGATGAAAGTGTTGGTGACTGATGACAGTGTTGGTGACTGATGACAGTGTTGGTGACTGATGACAGTGTTGGTGACTGATGACAGTGTTGGTCACTGATGACAGTGTTGGTGACTGATGACAGTATTGGTAACTGATGACAGTGTTAGTGGCTGATGACAGTGTTGGTGACTGAGGACAGTGTTGGTGACTGATGACAGTGTTGGTGGCTGATGACAGTGTTGGTGACTGATGGCAGTGTTGGTGACTGATGACAGTGTTGGTGACTGATGACAGTGTTGGTGACTGATGACACTGTTGGTGACTGATAACAGTATTTGTGACTGATGACAGTGTTGTTGACTGATGAGAGTATTGGTGACTGATGACAGTGTTGGTGACTGATGACAGTGTTGGTGACTGATGACAGTGATGATGACTGATGACAGTGTTGGTGACTGATGACAGTGTTGGTGACTGATGAGAGTGTTGGTGACTGATGACAGTGTTGGTGACTGATGACAGTATTGGTGATTGATGACAGTGTTGGTGACTGATGACAGTGTTGGTGACTGACGAGAGTGTTGATGATTGATGACAGTGTTGGTTACTGATGACAGTGTTGGTGGCTGATGACAGTGTTAATGATTGAAGAGAGTGTTGGTGAGTGATAGTGTTGATGAGTGATGACAGTGTTGGTGACTGATGAGAGTGTTGGTGACTGATGGCAATGTTGGCGACTGATGACAGTGTTGGTGACTGATGAGAGTGATGGTGACTTATGATAGTGTTGGTGACTGATGACAGTGTTGGTGACTGATGACAGTGTTAATGATTGAAGAGAGTGTTGCTGACTACTGAGAGTATTTATGATTGATGAGAGTGTTGGTGACTGATGAGAGTATTTATGATTGATGAGAGTGTTGGTGACTGATGACAGTGTTGGTTACTGATGACAGTGTTAATGATTGAAGAGAGTGTTGGTGAGTGATGACAGTGTTGGTGAGTGATTACAGTGTTGGTGACTGATGACAGTGTTGGTGACTGATGACAGTGTTGATTAGTGATGACAGTGTTGGTGAGTGTTGACAGTGTTGGTGACTGATGAGAGTATTTATGATTGATGAGAGTGTTGGTGACTGATGACAGTGTTGGTGACTCATGACAGTGTTGGTGATTGTTGACAGTGTTGGTGACTTATGACATTGTTGGAGACTGATGACAGTATTAATGGTTGATGACAGTGCTGGTGACTGATGACAGTGTTAACTGATGACAGTGTTAATGATTGCTGACAATGTTGGTGACTGATGACAGTGTTGGTTACTGATGACAGTGTTGGTGACTGATGACAGTGTTGGTGACTGATGAGAGTGTTTGTGACTGATGAGAGTGTTGTTGACTGATGACAGTGTTAATGATTGCTGACAGTGTTGGTGGCTGATGACAGTGTTGGTGACTTATTACAGTGTTGGTGGCTGATGACAGTGATGGTGGCTGATGACAGTGTTGTTGACTGATGTCAGTGTTGGTGACTTCTGACAGTGTTGGTGACTGATGACAGTGTTGGCGACTGATGAAAAGTGTTGGTGACTGATGACAGTGTTGGTGACTGATGACAGTGTTGGTGACTGATGACAGTGTTGGTGACTGATGACAGTGTTGGTGACTGATGAGAGTGTTTGTGACTGATGAGAGTGTTGTTGACTGATGACAGTGTTAATGATTGCTGACAGTGTTGGTGGCTGATGACAGTGTTGGTGACTTATTACAGTGTTGGTGGCTCATGGGAGTGTTTGTGACTGATGACAGTGTTGTTGACTGATGTCAGTGTTGGTGACTTCTGACAGTGTTGGTGACTGATGACAGTGTTGGCGACTGATGAAAAGTGTTGGTGACTGATGACAGTGTTGGTGACTGATGACAGTGTTGGTGACTGATGACAGTGTTGGTGACTGATGACAGTGTTGGTGACTGATGACAGTGTTGGTGACTGATGACAGTGTTGGTGACTGATGACAGTGTTGGTGACTGATGACAGTGTTGGCGACTGATGAAAAGTGTTGGTGACTGATGACAGTGTTGGTGACTGATGACAGTGTTGGTGACTGATGACAGTGTTGGTGACTGATGACAGTGTTGGTGACTGATGACAGTGTTGGTGACTGATGACAGTGTTGGTTAGGAAATATACGGTGGTGAATTCTAAACTAAAGATATCCCAGTTTTATTTTATTATTCCGTCTCTCTCTCTCTCTCTCTCTCTCTCTCTCTCTCTCTCTCTCTCTCTCTCTCTCTCTCTCTCTCTCTCTCTCTCTCTCTCTCTCTCTCACTCTCTCTCTCTCTCTCTGGAAAGTCTCTGTCAAGCATGTTTCTTGACCTGAAACGAGGGTCACATTCTGGCTTTTAACACACACGCACACGCTCGAGGGATAGGGGAGATATGATAACGACATATTAAATACTGAAAGGAACTGACACGATGAACAATCTAGAAAGTTTCAGAGATTGGAAACAGTAACAAGGGTTCACAACTGGCAGTTGAAAACTCAGATAAATCCTAGGGATATTGAGAAGTATTTCTTCAGTCATAGAGTTGTCAGGAAGTGGAATAATCTGGAGAGTGAAGTAGTGGAGGCAGGATCCATACATAGCTTTAAGATGGGGTGCGATACGGGTCTTGGAGCCGAGAGAGAGTAGACCTAGTAGCGAATAGAGAAAAGCCGTGGGCCAGTAGCGATGACTTGAGCCCCATTAACTGCAAATCAGTTAGTGCAAATAGGTGAGTACAAATAGGTGAATACGCACATACACACATTTGATGTCTATGCACTGAAAGTAGCAGTGTTTGTACTCCAAGGAGTACATACAATGAGATGTACTCCTAAGAGCACACCTCAGTGGATATACATTAAGAGATACACTCTAATCCCTACATTAGGATTGCAGGGTTCTGGATGAGTAATTGACATCATGAATTACAGAGTTCTGGACTGCTGATTTACAATATGAATTACAGTGTTCAGGACCGGCGGTTTACAATATGAATTACAGTGTTCAGGACCGGCGGTTTACAATATGAATTACAGTGTTGTGGACTGGTGGTTTACAATATGAATTACAGTGTTGTGGACTGGTGGTTTACATTATGAATTACAGTGTTGTGGACTGGTGGTTTACAATATGAATTACAGTGTTCTGGACTGGTGGTTTACATTATGAATTACAGTGTTCTGGACTGGTGGTTTACATTATGAATTACAGTGTTCTGGACTGGTGGTTTACATTATGAATTACAGTGTTCTGGACTGGTGGTTTACATTATGAATTACAGTGTTGTGGACTGGTGGTTTACATTATGAATTACAGTGTTGTGGACTGGTGGTTTACATTATGAATTACAGTGTTGTGGACTGGTGGTTTACATTATGAATTACAGTGTTGTGGACTGGTGGTTTACATTATGAATTACAGTGTTGTGGACTGGTGGTTTACATTATGAATTACAGTGTTCTGGACTGGTGGTTTACAATATGAATTACAGTGTTGTGGACTGGCGGTTTACAACATGAATTACAGTGTTCTGGACTGGTAGTTTACATTATGAATTACAGTGTTCTGGACTGATGGTTTACAATATGAATTACAGTGTTCTGGACTGGTGGTTTACATTATGAATTACAGTGTTCTGGACTGGTGGTTTACATTATGAATTACAGTGTTCTGGACTGGTGGTTTACATTATGAATTACAGTGTTCTGGACTGATGGTTTACAACATGAATTACAGTGTTCTGGACTGATGGTTTACAATATGAATTACAGTGTTCTGGACTGATGGTTTACAACATGAATTACAGTGTTCTGGACTGATGGTTTACATTATGAATTACAGTGTTCTGGACTGATGGTTTACATTATGAATTACAGTGTTCTGGACTGATGGTTTACAACATGAATTACAGTGTTCTGGACTGATGGTTTACAACATGAATTACAGTGTTCTGGACTGATGGTTTACATTATGAATTACAGTGTTCTGGACTGATGGTTTACAACATGAATTACAGTGTTCTGGACTGATGGTTTACAATATGAATTACAGTGTTGTGGACTGGTGGTTTACATTATGAATTACAGTGTTGTGGACTGGTGGTTTACAATATGAATTACAGTGTTGTGGACTGGTGGTTTACAATATGAATTACATTGTTCTGGACTGGTGGTTTACAATATGAATTACAGTGTTCTGGACTGGTGGTTTACAATATGAATTACAGTGTTCTGGACTGGTGGTTTACAATATGAATTACAGTGTTCTGGACAGGTGGTTTACAATATGAATAACAGTGTTCTGGACTGGTGGTTTACAATATGAATTACAGTGTTCTGGTCTGGTATTTTAAAATATGAATTACAGTGTTCTGGACCGGCGGTTTACAATATGATTTACAGTGGTCTAGACTGGCGGTTTACAATATGAATTACAGTCTTCTGGACAGGCGGTTTACAATAAGAATAACAGTGTTCTGGACTGGCGGTTTACAATATGAATTACAGCGTTCTGGACTGGTGGTTTACAATATGAATTACAGTGTTCTGGACTGGTGGTTTACAGTATGAATTACGGAGTTGTGGACTGGTGGTTTACAATATGAATTACAGTGTTTTGGACCGGCGGTTTACAATATGAATTACAATGTTCTGGACTGGCAGTTTGCAATATGAATTGCAGTGTTCTGGACTGGCGGTTTACAATATGAATTACAGTGTTCTGGACTGATGGTTTACAGTATGAATTGCAGTGTTTTGGACTAGTGGTTTACAATATGAATTACAGTGTTCTTGACTGCTGGTTTACAGTATGAATTACAGTGTTCTGGACTAGTGGTTTACAATATGAATTACAGTGTTCTGGACTGATGGTTTACAATATGAATTACAGTGTTCTGGACTGATGGTTTACAGTATGAATTACAGTGTTCTGGACTAGTGGTTTACAATATGAATTACAGTGTTCTGGACTGATGGTTTACAATATGAATTACAGTGTTCTGGACTGATGGTTTACAGTATGAATTACAGTGTTCTGGACTGGTAGTTTATAATATGAATTACAGTTTTCTGGACTGGTGGTTTACAATATGAATTACAGTGTTCTGGACTGGTAGTTTACAATATGAATTACAGTTTTCTGGACTGGTGGTTTACAATATGAATTACAGTGTTCTGGACTGATGGTTTACAATATGAATTACAGTCTTCTGGACAGGCGGTTTACAATATGAATTACAGTGTTCTGGACTGGCGGTTTACAATATGAATTACAGTCTTCTGGACAGGCGGTTTACAATAAGAATAACAGTGTTCTGGACTGGCGGTTTACAATATGAATTACAGTCTTCTGGACAGGCGGTTTACAATAAGAATAACAGTGTTCTGGACTGGCGGTTTACAATATGAATTACAGTCTTCTGGACAGGCGGTTTACAATAAGAATAACAGTGTTCTGGACTGGCGGTTTACAACATGAATTACAGTGTTCTGGACTGATGGTTTACAATATGAATTACAGTTTTCTGGACTGGTGGTTTACAATATGAATTACAGTGTTCTGGACTGATGGTTTACAATGTGAATTACAGTGTTCTGGACTGGTGGTTTACAATATGAATGACAGTTTTCTGAACTGGTAGTTTACAATGTGAATTACAGTGCTCTGGACTGGTGATTTATAATATGAATTTCAGTGTTCTGGACTGGTGGTTTAAAATATGAATTAGTGTTCTTGACTGGCAGTTTACGATATGAATTACAGTGCTGTCGACTGGTGGTTTACAATATGAATTACATTGTGGACTGGTAGTTTGCAATATAAATTACAGTGTTCTGGACTGGAGGTTTAAAATATGAATTACAGTGTTCCGGACTTGTGGTTTACAATATGAATTACAGTGTTCTTGACTGGTGGTTTACAATATGAATTACAGTGTTCCGGACTTGTGGTTTACAATATGAATTACAGTGTTCCGGACTTGTGGTTTACAATATGAATTACAGTGTTCTTGACTGGTGGTTTACAATATGAATTACAGTGTTCCGGACTTGTGGTTTACAATATGAATTACAGTGTTCCGGACTTGTGGTTTACAATATGAATTACAGTGTTCTTGACTGGTGGTTTACAATATGAATTACAGTGTTCTGGACTGGTGGTTTACAATATGAATTACAGTGTTGTGGACTTGTGGTTTACAATATGAATTATAATGTTTTGGACTGGTGGTTTACAATATGAATTACAGTGTTCTGGACCGGCGGTTTACAATATGATTTACAGTGTTCTAGACTGGCAGTTTACAATAAGAATTACAGTGTTCTGGACTGGTGGTTTACAATATGAATTACAGTGTTCTGGACTGGTGGTTTACAATATGAATTACAGGGTTCTGGACTGGTGGTTTACAACATGAATTACAGTGTTCTGGACTGATGGTTTACAATATGAATTACAGTGTTCTGGACTGGTGGTTTACAATATGATTTACAGTGTTCTAGACTGGCAGTTTACAATAAGAATTACAGTGTTCTGGACTGGTGGTTTACAATATGAATTACAGGGTTCTGGACTGGTGGTTTACAATATGAATTACAGTGTTCTGGTCTGGTATTTTAAAATATGAATTACAGTGTTCTGGACCGGCGGTTTACAATATGATTTACAGTGGTCTAGACTGGCGGTTTACAATATGAATTACAGTCTTCTGGACAGGCGGTTTACAATAAGAATAACAGTGTTCTGGACTGGCGGTTTACAATATGAATTACAGTCTTCTGGACAGGCGGTTTACAATAAGAATAACAGTGTTCTGGACTGGCGGTTTACAACATGAATTACAGTGTTCTGGACTGGTGGTTTACAATATGAATTACAGTGTTCTGGACTGGTGGTTTACAGTATGAATTACAGTGTTCTGGACTGGTGGTTTACAATATGAATTACAATGTTCTGGACTGGTGGTTTACAGTATGAATTACAGTGTTCTGGACTGGTGGTTTACAATATGAATTACAGTGTTCTGGACTGGTGGTTTACAGTATGAATTACAGTGTTCTGGACTGGTGGTTTACAATATGAATTACAATGTTCTGGACTGGTGGTTTACCATATGAATTACAATGTTCTGGACTGGTGGTTTACAATATGAATTACAATGTTCTGGACTGGTGGTTTACAATATGAATTACAATGTTCTGGACTGGTGGTTTACAGTATGAATTACAATGTTCTGGACTGGTGGTTTACAGTATGAATTACAGTGTTCTGGACTGGTGGTTTACAGTATGAATTACAATGTTCTGGATTGGTGGTTTACAATATGAATTTCAATGTTCTGGACTGGTGGTTTACAATATGAATTACAGCGTTCTTGACTGGTGGTTTACAATATGAATTACAATGTTCTGGACTGGTGGTTTACAATATGAATTACAATGTTCTGGACTGGTGGTTTACAGTATGAATTACAGTGTTCTGGACTGGTGGTTTACAGTATGAATTACAATGTTCTGGACTGGTGGTTTACAATATGAATTTCAATGTTCTGGACTGGTGGTTTACAACATGAATTACAGTGTTCTGGACTGGTGGTTTACAATATGAATTACAGTGTTGTGGACTGGTGGTTTACAATATCAATTACAGTGTTCCGGTCTGGTGGTTTACAATACGAATTACAGTGTTCTGGACTGGTGGTTTACAATATGAATTACAGTGTTGTGGACTGGTGGTTTACAATATGAATTACAGTGTTGTGGACTGGTGGTTTACAATATGAATTACAGTTTTCTGGACTGATGGTTTACAATATGAATTACAGTGTTCTGGACTGATGGTTTACATATGAATTACAGTGTTCTGGACTGGTGGTTTACAATATGAATTTCAGTGTTCTGGACTTGTGGTTTACAATATGAATTACAATGTTCTGGACTGGTGGTTTACAATATGAATTACAGTGTTCTGGACTGGTGGTTTACAATATGAATTTCAGTGTTCTGGACTGGTGGTTTACAATATGAATTACAGTGTTCTGGACTTGTGGTTTACAATATGAATTACAGTGTTGTGGACTGGTGGTTTACAATATGAATTACAGTGTTGTGGACTGGTGGTTTACAATATG
Source organism: Cherax quadricarinatus (assembly GCF_038502225.1). Lineage (NCBI taxonomy): Eukaryota > Metazoa > Arthropoda > Malacostraca > Decapoda > Parastacidae > Cherax > Cherax quadricarinatus. Next base: position 17,523,408 of record NC_091299.1, on the reverse strand, counting down.
AATTACAGTTTTCTGGACTGATGGTTTACAATATGAATTACAGTGTTCTGGACTGATGGTTTACATATGAATTACAGTGTTCTGGACTGGTGGTTTACAATATGAATTTCAGTGTTCTGGACTTGTGGTTTACAATATGAATTACAATGTTCTGGACTGGTGGTTTACAATATGAATTACAGTGTTCTGGACTGGTGGTTTACAATATGAATTACAATGTTGTGGACTGGTGGTTTACAATATGAATTACAGTGTTCTGGACTGGTGGTTTACAATATGAATTACAGTGTTCTGGACTGGTGGTTTACAATATGAATTATAATGTTGTGGACCGGTGGTTTACAATATGAATTACAGTGTTCTGGACTGGTGGTTTACAATATGAATTACAATGTTCTGGACTGGTGGTTTACAATATGAATTACAGTGTTCTGGACTGGTGGTTTACAATATGAATGACAGTGTTGTGGACTGGTGGTTTACAATATGAATTACAGTGTTCTGGACTGATGGTTTACAATATGAATTACAGTGTTCTGGACTGGTGGTTTACAATATGAATTACAGTGTTCTGGACTGGTGGTTTACAATATGAATTACAGTGTTGTGGACTGGTGGTTTACAATATGAATTACAGTGTTCTGGACTGATGGTTTACAATATGAATTACAGTGTTCTGGACTGGTGGTTTACAATATGAATTACAGTGTTCTGGACTGATGGTTTACAATATGAATGACAGTGTTGTGGACTGGTGGTTTACAATATGAATTACAGTGTTCTGGACTGGTGGTTTACAATATGAATTACAGTGTTCTGGACTGATGGTTTACAATATGAATTACAGTGTTCTGGACTGGTGGTTTACAATATGAATTACAGTGTTCTGGACTGGTGGTTTACAATATGAATTACAGTGTTCTGGACTGGTGGTTTACAATATGAATTACAGTGTTCTGGACTGATGGTTTACAATATGAATTACAGTGTTGTGGACTGATGGTTTACAATATGAATTACAGTGTTGTGGACTGATGGTTTACAATATGAATTACAGTGTTCTGGACTGATGGTTTACAATATGAATTACAGTGTTCTGGACTGATGGTTTACAATATGAATTACAGTGTTCTGGACTGGTGGTTTACAATATGAATTACAGTGTTCTGGACTGATGGTTTACAATATGAATTACAGTGTTCTGGACTGGTGGTTTACAATATGAATTACAGTGTTCTGGACTGGTGGTTTACAATATGAATTACAGTTTTTAGAAGAATGGTTCAGAGAACCGACATGTTGATAAATTAGACACATGTGCAACTCTTGGGTATCTTTATTGAGGAAACGTTTCGCCACACAGTGGCTTCATCAGTCCATACAAAGGAGAATCTTGAAGAACAGGAGGAGAATGAGGTAATCAGTCCCTCAACCTTGAGTCGATGTGGTCAGTCCATCAATCTTGAATAGAATACGGCATACGTGCTGAGAAGGAGCTTATAAACCGTTGGCAGGAGAGGTGCAGCAGTCATAGGTCGTGTAACATTTGTTCAATGTTGAAGTAGGTCGTGCCCAAGAATTAGGCAAGCGAAGAATTCCCAAGATACCCAAGAGTTGCACATGTGTCTAATATATGAATTACAGTGTTGTTGACTTGTAGTTTACAATATGAATTACAGTGTTCTGGACTGGTGGTTTACATTATGAATTACAGTGTTCTGGACTGGTGGTTTACAATATGAATTACAGTGTTCTGGACTGGTGGTTTACAATATGAATTACAGTGTTCTGGACTGGTGGTTTACATTATGAATTACAGTGTTCTGGACTGGTGGTTTACATTATGAATTACAGTGTTCTGGACTGGTGGTTTACATTATGAATTACAGTGTTCTGGACTGGTGGTTTACAATATGAATTACAGTGTTCTGGACTGGTGGTTTCCAGTATGAATTACAGTGTTCTGGACTGGTGGTTTACAATATGAATTACAGTGTTCTGGACTGGTGGTTTCCAGTATGAATTACAGTGTTCTGGACTGGTGGTTTACAATATGAATTACAGTGTTCTGGACTGGTGGTTTCCAGTATGAATTACAGTGTTCTGGACTGGTGGTTTACAATATGAATTACAGTGTTCTGGACTGGTGGTTTCCAGTATGAATTACAGTGTTCTGGACTGGTGGTTTACATTATGAATTACAGTGTTCTGGACTGGTGGTTTACATTATGAATTACAGTGTTCTGGACTGGTGGTTTACATTATGAATTACAGTGTTCTGGACTGGTGGTTTACATTATGAATTACAGTGTTCTGGACTGGTGGTTTCCAGTATGAATTACAGTGTTCTGGACTGGTGGTTTACATTATGAATTACAGTGTTCTGGACTGGTGGTTTACATTATGAATTACAGTGTTCTGGACTGGTGGTTTACATTATGAATTACAGTGTTCTGGACTGGTGGTTTACAATATGAATTACAGTGTTCTGGACTGGTGGTTTCCAGTATGAATTACAGTGTTCTGGACTGGTGGTTTACATTATGAATTACAGTGTTCTGGACTGGTGGTTTACATTATGAATTACAGTGTTCTGGACTGGTGGTTTACATTATGAATTACAGTGTTCTGGACTGGTGGTTTACATTATGAATTACAGTGTTCTGGACTGGTGGTTTACATTATGAATTACAGTGTTCTGGACTGGTGGTTTACATTATGAATTACAGTGTTCTGGACTGGTGGTTTACATTATGAATTACAGTGTTCTGGACTGGTGGTTTACAATATGAATTACAGTGTTCTGGACTGGTGGTTTCCAGTATGAATTACAGTGTTCTGGACTGGTGGTTTACATTATGAATTACAGTGTTCTGGACTGGTGGTTTACATTATGAATTACAGTGTTCTGGACTGGTGGTTTACATTATGAATTACAGTGTTCTGGACTGGTGGTTTACAATATGAATTACAGTGTTCTGGACTGGTGGTTTACATTATGAATTACAGTGTTCTGGACTGGTGGTTTACATTATGAATTACAGTGTTCTGGACTGGTGGTTTACATTATGAATTACAGTGTTCTGGACTGGTGGTTTACAATATGAATTACAGTGTTCTGGACTGGTGGTTTCCAGTATGAATTACAGTGTTCTGGACTGGTGGTTTACATTATGAATTACAGTGTTCTGTACTGGTGGTTTACATTATGAATTACAGTGTTCTGGACTGGTGGTTTACATTATGAATTACAGTGTTCTGGACTGGTGGTTTACATTATGAATTACAGTGTTCTGGACTGGTGGTTTACATTATGAATTACAGTGTTCTGGACTGGTGGTTTACATTATGAATTACAGTGTTCTGGACTGGTGGTTTACAATATGAATTACAGTGTTCTGGACTGGTGGTTTACATTATGAATTACAGTGTTCTGGACTGGTGGTTTACATTATGAATTACAGTGTTCTGGACTGGTGGTTTACATTATGAATTACAGTGTTCTGGACTGGTGGTTTACAATATGAATTACAGTGTTCTGGACTGGTGGTTTCCAGTATGAATTACAGTGTTCTGGACTGGTGGTTTACATTATGAATTACAGTGTTCTGGACTGGTGGTTTACATTATGAATTACAGTGTTCTGGACTGGTGGTTTACATTATGAATTACAGTGTTCTGGACTGGTGGTTTACAATATGAATTACAGTGTTCTGGACTGGTGGTTTACATTATGAATTACAGTGTTCTGGACTGGTGGTTTACATTATGAATTACAGTGTTCTGGACTGGTGGTTTACATTATGAATTACAGTGTTCTGGACTGGTGGTTTACAATATGAATTACAGTGTTCTGGACTGGTGGTTTACATTATGAATTACAGTGTTCTGGACTGGTGGTTTACATTATGAATTACAGTGTTCTGGACTGGTGGTTTACAATATGAATTACAGTGTTCTGGACTGGTGGTTTACATTATGAATTACAGTGTTCTGGACTGGTGGTTTACATTATGAATTACAGTGTTCTCGACTGGTGGTTTACATTATGAATTACAGTGTTCTGGACTGGTGGTTTACATTATGAATTACAGTGTTCTGGACTGGTGGTTTACAATATGAATTACAGTGTTCTGGACTGGTGGTTTACAGTATGAATTACAGTGTTCTGGACTGGTGGTTTACAATATGAATTACAGTGTTCTGGACTGGTGGTTTACAATATGAATTACAGTGTTCTGGACTGGTGGTTTACAGTATGAATTACAGTGTTCTGGACTGGTGGTTTACAATATGAATTACAGTGTTCTGGACTGGTGGTTTACAATATGAATTACAGTGTTCTGGACTGGTGGTTTACATTATGAATTACAGTGTTCTGGACTGGTGGTTTACAATATGAATTACAGTGTTCTGGACTGGTGGTTTACATTATGAATTACAGTGTTCTGGACTGGTGGTTTACATTATGAATTACAGTGTTCTGGACTGGTGGTTTACATTATGAATTACAGTGTTCTGGACTGGTGGTTTACAATATGAATTACAGTGTTCTGGACTGGTGGTTTACATTATGAATTACAGTGTTCTGGACTGGTGGTTTACAATATGAATTACAGTGTTCTGGACTGGTGGTTTACAATATGAATTACAGTGTTCTGGACTGGTGGTTTACAATATGAATTACAGTGTTCTGGACTGGTGGTTTACAATATGAATTACAGTGTTCTGGACTGGTGGTTTACAATATGAATTACAGTGTTCTGGACTGGTGGTTTACAATATGAATTACAGTGTTCTGGACTGGTGGTTTACAATATGAATTACAGTGTTCTGGACTGGTGGTTTACAATATGAATTACAGTGTTCTGGACTGGTGGTTTACAATATGAATTACAGTGTTCTGGACTGGTGGTTTACAATATGAATTACAATGTTCTGGACTGGTGGTTTACAATATGAATTACAGTGTTCTGGACTGGTGGTTTACAATATGAATTACAGTGTTCTGGACTGGTGGTTTACATTATGAATTACAGTGTTCTGGACTGGTGGTTTACAATATGAATTACAGTGTTCTGGACTGGTGGTTTACAATATGAATTACAGTGTTCTGGACTGGTGGTTTACAATATGAATTACAGTATTCTGGACTGGTGGTTTACATTATGAATTACAGTGTTCTGGACTGGTGGTTTACAATATGAATTACAGTGTTCTGGACTGGTGGTTTACATTATGAATTACAGTGTTCTGGACTGGTGGTTTACAATATGAATTACAGTGTTCTGGACTGGTGGTTTACAATATGAATTACAGTGTTCTGGACTGGTGGTTTACAATATGAATTACAGTGTTCTGGACTGGTGGTTTACAATATGTTTTATAAAAACAAAGGTAATAGGAATAAAAGGCAACAAAAATACATATTAATAATAAGAGTAATCGAAATAAAATCAATAAGAAACTGAGAGAAAGAGACAAAAAAAAATTCATTTATGAGAGAAAAACCTTAGGGCGACGTTTCGCTCAGTTTTAGGCTATCATTGTCAAGTCACAATCGCTGGAACAGAGGTCCAGGACTAGCCGGAGCGTCGACACGACGTTACTCTCCCCTCTGTGGGGATTTAGACGAAATGTTCCAGCCACGTACCTGTGACTTCATAATCGGGAAGTGTAAAAATAATGGAACAGTTGGAGAGAGATTCTTGTAAATCAAGGAGCAATAAAGCAAAGAATACAAATTCCAGAGAGGGAATTAGGCAGGAGACGGTCAGAGGCTCTGCAGATGTGGCCCAGCAGAGAGGAACGTTGTAAATTCTTGATTAGGTACAAGCAGGAAAACCCTTGACACAGCACCGACACCCACAGTTACGAAAAAGCAGATCCTAAACTACTGAAGAAAGAAAGAATATTAGAAAGAAAAGAGAAATAAATAAATGAAGGATGAGAGGATTAAGAAATAAATGAAGAAAGAGAAGACAGAGAACGAGAAAAACGAACGAAGAGACAAAGAACGAAAGGGAGAAAGAAAGGAAAACTGAAAGAGAAAGGAAGGAAGAAACGAGATATGAAGAAAAGAGAGGATAGAAAGAAAATTAAAGAAAGAAAAGACTTGGAGCCAATGGAGGGATGGGTCCATCATTCAGACTTTCGTGTGAGTCAGGCGAGGTACAACCGATTACACACACACACACACACACACACACACACACACACACACACACATACACACACACACACACACACACACACACACACACACACACACACACACACACACACACACACACACCCACACACACCCATATATATATATATATATATATATATATATATATATACATATATATATATATATATATATATATATATATATATATATATATATATATATATATATATACATATATGCTCTTGCATATATGTAAGCCTTCTCCCTGAAAGCTGGCTGCCCTGGATCAAAGTCTAGCGCAAGCTGGACTCCAAATTATTGGTCCAGTGTCAGTAGATTGGTAAAGCACTGCGTACCTTGTTCCAAGGTCCGTAGGTTCGAGTCTCCTTCAGCCAGAGATCAGTGTTTGCGTATATTTCGCCTATTCTTGCGAATTCCTTGCATACATATATATATATATATATATATATATATATATATATATATATATATATATATATATATATATATATATATATATATATATATATATATATATATATATATATATATATATATATATATATATATATATAAGAAAGTTTAACTACCTCAAACTATGTTCGAAGGAAAGTGAACTGATGGGTACATTGCCATTTCTTTTTTTTCTTTGTTTTAGTTTTCAGTAAATGGTTTCAAAATAATGGTCCGTCTTTCTTTCTTTTTTTTTCTTCTTATTCGCCGGTACTCTCCCGGCCCGGGTCTTTTCCAAGTAGTGGTGACCCGGCCTTGGCTCCCTATCTGGGGAGTATCTCGAGACGTAAGTCTCCCATGGGAGGAGGTATAAGTTCCTCCCTCCTCAACACCTTACTGAAGTCTCAAAGATTTCCTTGCAAACAATCCCGAGTGTTGGGGAATGACTGGGAAACAGCATTTGTCCTCACAGAGCAACTCTCCTACGTAACAGGGAAGCTGTACACTGAGCGGGTGTTCCCATAATATAACTGTCCCATAGAACAGGGCAACCTCACGCTGCTTATGTATATAATTTTGCTAAAAAACAGAGAGGTCCTTACCAGAGGCAGGCGACTATTGTGCCGTCAACACGGGATAATATAACTGGCAGGGTCACCAAGTCGCCCACAACAACAGAGGAAGATTTTTTCCCCTTTTTATAACAGAAAGCTTGTCTGTTATGGCAGTTGAATAAACACAATCTGGACAATGTGTTTTTTTTACGTAAACCCTTTTTTTTTTTGAGGGAAAGCATATAACAAACACCCTTGACCAGCCACGTAGGTTTGTGTGTCACTACCTCAAAGGTCGGCGTCCTCAGGCTGCTTTTTCCCATATCTCTCACGCCTCTATACCCACGTCCACAAGGTTCTCCAACACCTCTCCTTCACTACCCCATCCATGAGGTTCTCTAATACCTATCTCTCACTACCCCATCCACGAGGTTCTCCAACACCTCTCCATCACTATCTAATTCAAGAGATTCTCCAACATCTCTCCTTCAATACCCCATCCACAAGGTTCTCCAACACCTCTCCTTCACTACCTCATCCACAAGGTTCTCCAACACCTCTCCATCACTACCCCATCCACGAGGCTCTCCAGCATCTCTCTTTCACTACCCCATAAACGAGGTTCTCCAACACCTCTCCTTCATTACCCCATCCAAAAGATTCTCCTACACCTCTCCTTCACTACCCCATGCACGATGTTCTCCAACACGTCCCCTTCAGTACCCCATCCACAAGATTCTCCAACACTTCTCCCTCACTGCCCCATCCAATAGGTTCTCCAACACCTCTCCTTCACTATCCCATCCACAAGGTTCTCCAACACATCTCCATCACTACCCCATTCACGAGATTCTCCAACACCTCTCCTTCACTACCCCATCAACAAGGTTCTCCAACACCTCTCCTTCACTACCCCATCAACAAGTTTCTCCAACACCTCTCCTTCACTATCCCATCCACAAGGTTCTCCAACACATCTCCATCACTACCCCATTCACGAGATTCTCCAACACCTCTCCTTCACTACCCCATCAACAAGGTTCTCCAACACCTCTCCTTCACTACCCCATCAACAAGTTTCTCCAACACCTCTCCTTCAATACCCCATCCACAAGATTCTCCAACATCTCTCCTTCACTAACCTATCCACAAGGTTCTCCAACACCTCTCCTTCACTACCCCATCCACAATGTTCTCCAACACCTCTCCTTCACTAAACCATTAAGGAGATTCTCCAACACCTCTCCTTCAATACCCCATTCACAAGGATCTCCAACACCTCTCCATCACTACCCCATGCACGAGGTTCCCCAGCATCCCTCTTTCACTACCCCATCCACAAGGTCCTCCAACACCTCTAAATCACTACCCCATCCATGAGGTTCTCCAACACCTCTCTTCACTACCCCATCCACGAGGTTCTCCAACACTTCTCCTTCAGTACCCTATCCACAAGATTCTCCAACACCTCTTCTTCACTGTCCCATCCAAGAGGTTCTCCAATACCTCTCCTTCACTGTCCCATCCACGAGGTTCTCCTACACCTCTCCTTCACTATCCCATCCACAATGTTCTCCAACACCTCTCCTTCACTGTCCCATCCACGAGGTTCTCCAACACCTCTCCTTCACTGTCCCATCCACAAGGTTCTCCAACACCTCTCCTTCACTACCCCATCCACGAGGTTCTCCAACACGTCTCCTTCACTACCCCATCCACAAAATTCTCCAACACCTCTCCTTCACTACCCCATCCACAAGGTTCTCCAACACCTCTCCTTCACTAACCCATCCACATGGATCTCCAACACCTCTCCTTCGCTACCCCATCCACAAGGTTCTCCAACACCTCTCCTTCACTACCCCATCCACAACGCTCTCCAACACTACTCCATCACTTCCCATACACAAGGTTCTCCAACACCTATCCTTCAGTACCCAATCCACAAGATTCTAAAACCCCTCTCCTT
>NC_091299.1:17480347-17514157 GCF_038502225.1 Cherax quadricarinatus | reverse complement strand
CTTCTAAATCCAATTCCTTCTCGCTAAACCTCAAATTTTCTAATCCTGATGCCACTATCTGTCCGGAAAATTTATTATATCAGATCACTGGTGCACCTCAACTTAAAGTCTTCAAAACCAACTCAGGCTTCAAACTCCTTCTTGACAAACATTCCTACGAAGCGTACACCTCAAGCGATACCAGACAAAAACTTCTCAACGCAAGCTTCACCATTATTTGGACTCCTGAGCACCGTGCCAAAAGCACAGTCATTGCTAAACACGTAGACTACTCTCTCCTGACAGCTTATGACACAGACAAAGAAGACTTAATAAAAGATATCAGTACTAAGAACAAAGTCTCTGTTGACGATATTTACAGACCAGAAAACTCTACCATTCTCAAAATACGCTGTTCTACTCCTGCTGACGCCTCTACACTCTTCAGTCAAGGAATCTTTGCCAAGACCATCCGCATTCCTCCAAACGCTCTCTTCACTCCGAACTTCCACCCAATCACACAATGTCTTAAATGCTACAAATTCGGCCACGACAAAAACACATGCACATCTACACAAGTCTGCTCCAGATGTTCAGCAACTGGCCACTTCTGGAATACTTGCAACCTCCCCCTTAAATGTTCTAACTGCGGCGGGTCACACACTGCAGTTGCAAATTCCTGCCCTTCTAGAAAGCACATTCTCTCCTCCCTCAGAGCCAGCCAACCTCCCTCCCTCCCCAACCCCTTCCCTGCTCCTCCCTCCCCTTCCTTACCTCCCTCCCCTTCCACACCTCCCTCCCCTACCCCCAATGCCTGGGCCTCCCCACGCACTTGGTCTACCTCTTCTACTCTACACACATCAAACACCAACACACAGACTACAAACACTTCTCCTTCTACACCCACACTAGACTACAAAACTAACTGTCAACTTGCCACTGCTGCCCACTCTGCGATGGTAATCTCACAAGCTTACCAATCAGACTACTCACATGTCCTTAACCTAATCTTGTCTGCTAACAATCTTCCCTCTTTAATTATCCCTCCTTCCTGCTTCTCTTCCAAGCCTCCTACAACCTCTCCCTCCTTCCTCTCTCCCACCCCCCCACTTCCTACTCCCACCAGCTCTCCTCCTCCACTACCTCTCTTCACTACTTCTACACCTCCCACCAACACCCCTACTGCTACTGCTACGACCACCCCTCCCCCCACTTCCTTACCCACTTCATCCCCTTCCAAAGCTTCCACTTCCTCACAGCTTACCAAAACTTCCACTTCCTCTGCATCCACCTTCGCCCACTCCACCACAACCAAAACCTCATCTAGGTCCAACTCCACCTCCTCCAGACAAAATCCACTCAAACCTAAACCTACCCCAACTTCTGATGGACAGACCAAAGAACATAAAAACAGATCCATCTCTTCCTCCCCCTCCAGGAAACGGGTCCGTAGCACCTACAAACACACATCCACTGATGGCACCACTATCACGGGCTTTAATCCAAACTCCTCCCCCGACATTAACTTTGCTAAGACGAAACCATTAAATCACGTTTAAGGTGATTCAGTTCAACGTACGTTCTTACTTTACAATTAGACACCTACTGGCCGAGCTCCTTGAAGCAGAGAGGCCAGATATTGTTTTGCTAAACAGTACCTGCCTCAAAGCCCCTCAATGTATCCGCCATTATGGTTATACTGCACTACAGTCCCCCTATGATCCCCACGATGGGGTTGCCATCCTTGTCAATTCCAACATAAAACATGAATTTCTCCCAATCCCTTTTATTCACCAACACTGTCTTGCGGTCAGAATACACACCCACCTTGGCCCCTTTATCTTTTTCACCACCTATGCTCGCCCAAACACTACTCTCAACATACACGACCTCTCCTTAGTCTTCAACTACACCAACACACCAACTTACCTACTAGCTGACATGAATGCTAAACACACTGCCTTTCATCACACCAGTAACAACCAACTTGGTCACCAATTACTCAACTTCACAAACCATAAACACCTAATTCATCTTGGCCCAGACTTCAATACCTTCTTCAACCACACGGGCCAAGGCAAACCAGACATCATTCTGGCAAACCGAGCCAGCTCTCTATTTCAACATTACATCTCACCTGGCCCTATTACAGGCTCTGATCACATCCCAGTCATCTTACACATCTCCTCCAACCCTATCCTCATTCCAACCAAACCTTCATTCTCCTACAAGAACGCTGACTGGGATGCTTTCAAACAACACATAGACAATATTAACCTCACCTATGACTACAACAACAAACCCATCTCTGACATCGATACTCAACTTGATCTCATCCAGGACACCATTACACAAGCAGCCAACATCGCAATACCAAAGAAAACTCACACCACTCGTTATTCCTTCAAACCGTCACTCAGAACAAGAAGACTAATTATCTGCTACCACAACCGCTTCCTCTACAACACACATAGATTTAATCAAGTCCGATTAGATCTCACTTACCTTAGAAACAACATTTTACACAGCCTAGACCAAGACCACAACAATCACTGGTCACGACTAATACAACAAGCGGACAGGCAGCGTGTTAAAAACACTAAAGCCTTCTGGAACTTTATCAAAAAAATCAGAGGCACTACTCCCACCAACAAATTCAAACACATCACCCACAACAACACACACATCTCAGACCCACAGGCTGCTACCAACATCTTCAAACACATCTGGGAGAACATCTTCCACCCTCACCCACCTCGCCCTAACGTTATTCAACACATTCAGAACACAGAACACTGGAACACTGCACACACACAAGAAACAACACCAGACAGCCACATACATCTAGACACTCTTACCTCCTCCCAAGAACTCGACACTCCTTTCACCAACACAGACATTAAAACTCTCCTCAGACACCTTCCTCCAAAGGCTCCTGGTGCCTCTGGCCTAAACCATATTATCCTGAAACACCTTCCTGACTCTATCATTACTGCCTACACAAACCTCCTCAATGCCTCCCTTGCCTCTGGATACTTCCCTTCCCTCTTCAAAGCTGCTACTGCTATCCTCCTTCCTAAACCCAATAAAGATCACTCTGACCCTAGAAACTATCGCCCTATCAGCCTCCTCGAAACTTTAGGAAAACTCTTTGAAAAACTCATTAATCATCGCCTTCGCAGATACCTGGAACATAATTCTCTACTTTCAGATGGCCAGTTTGGTTTCAGAACACACAGATCCACACAGGATGCCATTAACATCATTCTCAACTACATCCACATAAACACAAAACAAAGAAACAGGACAGCCCTGGTTGCAAAAGACGTTGAAAAAGCTTTTGACACTGTGTGGCACGAGGAGCTCAAGTACAAACTCTGCACTAACTTCAACCTGCCTCTCAATACTCGTAAACTCCTCTGCAACTTCCTAGACGGCCGTACCATGAGAATCAAATTCCAAGGCTGTTACTCTGACTACTTCACACTAAATGCTGGAGTACCCCAGGGATCTGTCCTTTCCCCTACCCTCTACATTTTATACACTAACGACATTCCAACACCTGTATACCACAACTCCATCACACTAGCCTATGCAGACGACATTACACAACTTATCACTCATGCCAATATAGATACACTCACACACAAAACACAAAATGAGGTTGACAGGATAGCCATCTGGGAACAAAAATGGAGGATCAAAACCAATGCAGCAAAATCCAGCATTACGTATTTTAACTACAGGAAACGTGATCCTCCATTACCTGTCGAACTCAGAACAGCTGACACCCGCACTTACTTCCCTATCACACAATCTGTCACTGTCCTTGGCGTTAATCTTGACTACCTTCTTCGTTTACACGGACACATTCACTCAAGGCATGCAATAGCTAGTAAGGCCCTTGCGGGCCTTTACAAGCTGAAACATGCCTCTCAACGCACCAAACTACACCTCTACAAATCCCTAATACGTCCTCTGATAACTTACTCTCCTCTATCCCTCTCTCTTGCAGCAAAAACAAACTTACTTAAACTGCAGCGTGTCCAGAACAAGGCGCTGCGCTGGGTGCTTGATGTCAGATGGGAGGACTTCGCCACAAGCGAGTCTCTCCATGCCCAGTTAGACGTCCCTGCGCTGAATCTGTACTGGAAGAGGCTCAGTGACAGACAGATAGACAAACTTGAGACACGACATGACTACTGGACCTCTCTCCTTGACGAAGACATTCGCAGACCCACAAACCAACACAACCTTTTCTACTCCTTGCATGATCCTGCTCCTAACCCTACTTACAAATAACCTTGGATCCGCTGACAGGTACCTTCTAAGACAGGTACCATTCTCTGACCCACGTTCGCCTTAGCTTTTTGGGTTAAGACATGACTCAGTTCTGCACTCCTCTCTAGCTCTAAACGTCGCAAGTCCCTTACTCCCAGCTCACCCCACCGGAGTCCCAACAGAAGAACCGGAATTTCTCTTTTCAATATCTGTCCCACGATCGCCTTTGCTGCTGGGTTAAGCCCTGGCTCTATTTCTACGACTAAGAACACTCCTCTCCAGCACTATTCTTCGTCTGTCCCGTCTTCCCCGCTCATCCCATTTGGGATCTTACTTGAACTTTCGTTCGTTCGTTCGTTCGTACCCCAGGTAGTTCTGTTTGTGACTTGAAAAAGCCCACTGTGTGGGCGAAACGTAGTCAATAAAGGATCACATTATACTGCATATGTGTTTATATTCTCCATTCGAGTGATGAAGCCTGCTGAGCGAGCGAAACGTTCCGTAATGGAAAGATGCCGAAGTGTTTAACTAGTGTCTCATTGTACGACCTGTCTAGCCAGTTCTCTCTCATGTTGACATTTTTTTTCTCTCCCTCTTAATGACACACGTACAAAAATTCTCTCATTACCTAAAGTTAATACCTGACCAGCCGGGCTGTGGTTCATACGTCGGGTTGCGTGCGGCCAGCAACAACAACCTGGTTGATTAGGCCTTGAACCACCCCGAGCGTTCACCCTCGGTACAGCCTCCAGGTATACTACAAGTACGTATTATAGCACAATACGAGCAAGATCTACCACCATCTTTAACAAAGCCTACCAGCTGGAGTATTCAGAGCCAGTGTGGAGCCCTCGCTTATCAACACACCAATTAAAACTCGAGAGAGTAGTACCAATTAAGTTGAGAGTGAGCGAGGTTAGGTTAGGTAAGACTGACCGGAAAACATTCGAGTCTTCCCTGACGCGGGTCTTAGTCATATGATGACTCGCAGCTGGAGATTTTGGTCATCTGACCGAGGCTCACCGGTCAGACGACCGGTGACATGATAACAAAGTATTTCTGGGGACAGATACGAGAGGATAAGCTCATTACCCATATATAAGGGTAAAAAAAATAAAAGGCGTGACACTCAGCACCGTATTGCGTCCAATTTTAGGAAAATCGGACACAATACGGATAACATCAACAGAAGACAGATGACCCGCACATAGGAGAGAGAAGCTTACGACGATGTTGTGGTCCGATTTGGACCATATACAAAGTCCAAGGCGGACTGAAACGTCGTAGTAAACATCTTTCTCCTATGTGCGGGTTATGCTAGTGGACCACTGTCCCTGTACCTCCGTGCTTGCTAGTGGACCACTGTCTCTGTACCTCAGTGCTTGCTAGTGGACCACTGTCTCTGTACCTCCGTGCTTGCTAGTGGACCACTGTCTCTGTACCTCCGTGCTTGCTAGTGGACCACTGTCTCTGTACCTCCGTGCTTGCTAGTGGACCACTGTCTCTGTACCTCAGTGCTTGCTAGTGGATCACTGTCTCTGTACCTCCGTGCTTGCTAGTGGACCACTGTCTCTGTACCTCCGTGCTTGCTAGTGGACCACTGTCTCTGTACCTCCGTGCTTGCTAGTGGACCACTGTCTCTGTCCCAGATGTCTTAATAGACCAAAGACCCGCAGCTCAACATCTTATAACAGACGTCAACCCTGATACGAGGTCCAGGATCTGTTGATCAGGACCTCTATGAGTCCAACAAACTTTAGATCAACAATCTCAAGAAGCATGGCATCTATAGCTTAACAAACCTCAAAAGAGCCCAGGAGCTGTAGATCACCATCTTTAAGAAGCTTCGGGAGCTGGAGCTCAACAAACTCAAGCAATGAAACTGTGTAAATAAGCAAGATGACACAAGGTTTGTCATGTCCGTAGAGTTCTCGCTGCTACGGCCGCCACTAGCTGTCTGTCACAGCCGCCACTAGCTGTCTGTCACAGCCGCCACTAGCTGTTCGTCACAGCCGCCACCAGCTGTCTGTCACAGCCGCCACTAGCTGTCTGTCACAGCCGCCACCAGCTCTCTGTCACAGCCGCCACTAGCTGTTCGTTACAAGCGCCTAGCTGTTCGTCACAGCCGCCACCAGCTGTCTGTCACAGCCGCCACCAGCTCTTCGCCACAGCCGCCACCAGCTATCTGTCACAGCCGCCACTAGCTGTTCGTCACAGCAGACACCAGCTGTCTGTCACAGTCGCCACCAGCTGTCACAGACACCACTAGCTGTTCGTCACAGACGCCACCAGCTGTCTGTTACAGCCGCCGCCAACTGTCTGTCACAGCCACCACCAGCTGTCTGTCACAGCCACCACCAGCTGTCTCTCACAGCCACCACCAGCTGTCTGTCACAGCCACCACCAGCTGTCTGTCACAGCCGCCACCAGGTGTTAATATACTACAGCATTGCTACAGCATACCATTGTAGACTATAACACTGCTGAGCGTAGCATTGCCGAGTATAACATTAAAGAGTATAACATAACAGTGTAGAGTGTAACAGAGCATAGCAGAGTATAGCATTGCAGAATATAACAAAGCATTGGGGAGCATAACACAGCAATGGAGAGTATAAGATAGCATTGTAGAGTATAGCAATGTAGAGTATAGCCCTGGTGAGTATAGCATTGTAGAATATAGCATTACAGACTACAGCAATGTTAGACTATAACATAGATACAGTATAATATAGCTAGAGTATAGTATTGCTAGAGTGTAGCATTGCTGGAATATAGCATAGCTAGAGTATGGCATTGCTAGAGTATAGCATAGCTAGAGTATATCATTGCTAGAGTATAGTATTGCTACATAATAGCTTTGCTAGAGTATAGCATTGGTAGAGTATAACAGCTAGAGTATAGCATTGCTAGAGCATAGCATTGCTAGAGTGTAGTATTGCCAGAGTACAGCATTGCTGGAGTATAGCATTGCTGGAGTATAGCATTGCTGGAGTATAGCATTACTGGAGTATAGCATTGCTGGAGTATAGCATTACTGGAGTATAGCATTTCTGGAGTATAGCATTGCTGGAGTATAGCATTGCTGGAGTATAGCATTGCTGGAGTATAGCATTGCTGGAGTATAGCATTGCTGGAGTATAGCATTGCTGGAGTATAGCATTGCTGGAGTATAGCATTACTGGAGTATAGCATTGCTGGAGTATAGCATTGCTGGAGTATAGCATTGCTGGAGTATAGCATTACTGGAGTATAGCATTGCTGGAGTATAGCATTGCTGGAGTATAGCATTGCTGGAGTATAGCATTGCTGGAGTATAGCATTGCTGGAGTATAGCATTGCTGGAGTATAGCATTGCTGGAGTATAGCATTGCTGGAGTATAGCATTGCTGGAGTATAGCATTGCTGGAGTATAGCATTGCTGGAGTATAGCATTGCTGGAGTATAGCATTGCTGGAGTATAGCATTGCTGGAGTATAGCATTGCTGGAGTATAGCATTACTGGAGTATAGCATTGCTGGAGTATAGCATTACTGGAGTATAGCATTGCTGGAGTATAGCATTGCTGGAGTATAGCACTGCTGGAGTATAGCATTGCTGGAGTATAGCATTGTTAGCATTGCTAGATTATTGCATTGCTAGAGTTCTTCTCAGTCCTTCAGGAGATATTAAGATCCACCTGATGAACTTCAGTACATTCAGAAAATTTGGCCTTATTCACGTGTTTAATTAGATACTTTACAGTTCTATACTCTAGCAATGTTATACTCTAGCAATGTTATACTCTAGCAATGTTATGCTCTAGCAATGTTATACTCTAGCAATGTTATGCTCTAGCAATGTTATGCTCTAGCAATGTTATACTCTAGCAATGTTATACTCTAGCAATGTTATACTCTAGCAATGTTATGCTCTAGCAATGTTATGCTCTAGCAATGTTATACTCTAGCAATGTTATACTCTAGCAATGTTATACTCTAGCAATGTTATACTCTAGCAATGTTATACTCTAGCAATGTTATGCTCTAGCAATGTTATACTCTAGCAATGTTATACTCTAGCAATGTTATACTCTAGCAATGTTATACTCTAGCAATGTTATGCTCTAGCAATGTTATACTCTAGCAATGTTATACTCTAGCAATGTTATGCTCTAGCAATGTTATACTCTAGCAATGTTATACTCTAGCAATGTTATACTCTAGCAATGTTATGCTCTAGCAATGTTATACTCTAGCAATGTTATACTCTAGCAATGTTATGCTCTAGCAATGTTATACTCTAGCAATGTTATACTCTAGCAATGTTATACTCTAGCAATGTTATACTCTAGCAATGTTATACTCTAGTAATGTTATGCTCTAGCAATGTTATACTCTAGCAATGTTATACTCTAGCAATGTTATACTCTAGTAATGTTATGCTCTAGCAATGTTATACTCTAGCAATGTTATACTCTAGCAATGTTATACTCTAGCAATGTTATACTCTAGCAATGTTATGCTCTAGCAATGTTATACTCTAGCAATGTTATGCTCTAGCAATGTTATACTCTAGCAATGTTATACTCTAGCAATGTTATACTCTAGCAATGTTATACTCTAGCAATGTTATACTCTAGCAATGTTATACTCTAGCAATGTTATGCTCTAGCAATGTTATACTCTAGCAATGTTATACTCTAGCAATGTTATACTCTAGCAATGTTATACTCTAGCAATGTTATGCTCTAGCAATGTTATGCTCTAGCAATGTTATACTCTAGCAATGTTATGCTCTAGCAATGTTATACTCTAGCAATGTTATGCTCTAGCAATGTTATACTCTAGCAATGTTATACTCTAGCAATGTTATACTCTAGCAATGTTATGCTCTAGCAATGTTATACTCTAGCAATGTTATACTCTAGCAATGTTATGCTCTAGCAATGTTATACTCTAGCAATGTTATACTCTAGCAATGTTATACTCTAGCAATGTTATACTCTAGCAATGTTATGCTCTAGCAATGTTATACTCTAGCAATGTTATGCTCTAGCAATGTTATACTCTAGCAATGTTATACTCTAGCAATGTTATGCTCTAGCAATGTTATACTCTAGCAATGTTATACTCTAGCAATGTTATACTCTAGCAATGTTATACTCTAGCAATGTTATGCTCTAGCAATGTTATACTCTAGCAATGTTATACTCTAGCAATGTTATGCTCTAGCAATGTTATACTCTAGCAATGTTATGCTCTAGCAATGTTATACTCTAGCAATGTTATACTCTAGCAATGTTATACTCTAGCAATGTTATGCTCTAGCAATGTTATACTCTAGCAATGTTATGCTCTAGCAATGTTATACTCTAGCAATGTTATACTCTAGCAATGTTATACTCTAGCAATGTTATACTCTAGCAATGTTATGCTCTAGCAATGTTATGCTCTAGCAATGTTATACTCTAGCAATATTATGCTCTAGCAATGTTATACTCTAGCAATGTTATGCTCTAGCAATGTTATACTCTAGCAATGTTATACTCTAGCAATGTTATACTCTAGCAATGTTATGCTCTAGCAATGTTATGCTCTAGCAATGTTATACTCTAGCAATGTTATACTCTAGCAATGTTATACTCTAGCAATGTTATACTCTAGCAATGTTATGCTCTAGCAATGTTATACATTAGCAATGTTATGCTCTAGCAATGTTATACTCTAGCAATGTTATACTCTACCAATGTTATACTCTAGCAATGTTATACTCTAGCAATGTTATGCTCTAGCAATGTTATGCTCTAGCAATGTTATACTCTAGCAATGTTATACTCTAGCAATGTTATGCTCTAGCAATGTTATGCTCTAGCAATGTTATGCTCTAGCAATGTTATACTCTAGCAATGTTATGCTCTAGCAATGTTATACTCTAGCAATGTTATGCTCTAGCAATGTTATACTCTAGCAATGTTATACTCTAGCAATGTTATGCTCTAGCAATATTATACTCTAGCAATGTTATGCTCTAGCAATGTTATACTCTAGCAATGTTATGCTCTAGCAATGTTATACTCTAGCAATGTTATACTCTAGCAATGTTATGCTCTAGCAATGTTATGCTCTAGTAATGTTATACTCTAGCAATGTTATACTCTAGCAATGTTATGCTCTAGCAATGTTATACTCTAGCAATGTTATGCTCTAGCAATGTTATACTCTAGCAATGTTATACTCTAGCAATGTTATACACTAGCAATGTTATACTCTAGCAATGTTATACTCTAGCAATGTTATAATATAGCAATGTTATACTCTAGCAATGTTATACTCTAGCAATGTTATACTCTAGCAATGTTATACTCTAGCAATGTTATACTCTAGCAATGTTATACTCTAGCAATGTTATACTCTAGCAATGTTATACTCTAGCAATGTTATGCTCTAGCAATGTTATACTCTAGCAATGTTATACTCTAGCAATGTTGTGCTCTAGCAATGTTATACTCTAGCAATGTTATACTCTAGCAATGTTATGCTCTAGCAATGTTATACTCTAGCAATGTTATACTCTAGCAATGTTATGCTCTAGCAATGTTATACTCTAGCAATGTTATATTCTTGCAATGTTATACTCTAGCAATGTTATACTCTAGCAATGTTATACTCTAGCAATGTTATACTCTAGCAATGTTATAATCTAGCAATGTTATACTCTAGCAATGTTATACTCTAGCAATGTTATACTCTAGCAATGTTATACTCTAGCAATGTTATGCTCTAGCAATGTTATACTCTAGCAATGTTATACTCTAGCAATGTTATACTCTAGCAATGTTATACTCTAGCAATGTTATACTCTAGCAATGTTATAATCTAGCAATGTTATACTCTAGCAATGTTATACTCTAGCAATGTTATACTCTAGCAATGTTATACTCTAGCAATGTTATAATCTAGCAATGTTATGCTCTAGCAATGTTATACTCTATCAATGATATACTCTAGCAATGTTATGCTCTAGCAATGTTATACTCTAGCAATGTTATATTCTTGCAATGTTATACTCTAGCAATGTTATACTCTAGCAATGTTATACTCTAGCAATGTTATGCTCTAGCAAGGTTATACTCTAGCAATGTTATATTCTTGCAATGTTATACTCTAGCAATGTTATACTCTAGCAATGTTATACTCTAGCAATGTTATACTCTAGCACTGTTATACTCTAGCAATGTTATGCTCTAGCAATGTTATACTCTAGCAATGCTATGCTCTAGCAATGTTATGCTCTAGCAATGTTATACTCTAGCAATGTTATGCTCTAGCAATGTTATACTCTAGCAATGTTATGCTCTAGCAATGTTATACTCTAGCAATGTTATACTCTAGCAATGTTATACTCTAGCAATGTTATGCTCTAGCAATGTTATACTCTAGCAATGTTATACTCTAGCAATGTTATGCTCTAGCAATGTTATACTCTAGCAATGTTATGCTCTAGCAATGTTATACTCTAGCAATGTTATACTCTAGCAATGTTATACTCTAGCAATGTTATACTCTAGCAATGTTATGCTCTAGCAATGTTATACTCTAGCAATGTTATGCTCTAGCAATGTTATACTCTAGCAATGTTATACTCTAGCAATGTTATGCTCTAGCAATGTTATACTCTAGCAATGTTATACTCTAGCAATGTTATACTCTAGCAATGTTATACTCTAGCAATGTTATGCTCTAGCAATGTTATACTCTAGCAATGTTATACTCTAGCAATGTTATGCTCTAGCAATGTTATACTCTAGCAATGTTATGCTCTAGCAATGTTATACTCTAGCAATGTTATACTCTAGCAATGTTATACTCTAGCAATGTTATGCTCTAGCAATGTTATACTCTAGCAATGTTATGCTCTAGCAATGTTATACTCTAGCAATGTTATACTCTAGCAATGTTATACTCTAGCAATGTTATACTCTAGCAATGTTATGCTCTAGCAATGTTATGCTCTAGCAATGTTATACTCTAGCAATGTTATGCTCTAGCAATGTTATACTCTAGCAATGTTATGCTCTAGCAATGTTATACTCTAGCAATGTTATACTCTAGCAATGTTATGCTCTAGCAATGTTATACTCTAGCAATGTTATGCTCTAGCAATGTTATACTCTAGCAATGTTATACTCTAGCAATGTTATGCTCTAGCAATGTTATACTCTAGCAATGTTATGCTCTAGCAATGTTATACTCTAGCAATGTTATGCTCTAGCAATGTTATACTCTAGCAATGTTATACTCTAGCAATGTTATGCTCTAGCAATGTTATGCTCTAGTAATGTTATACTCTAGCAATGTTATACTCTAGCAATGTTATGCTCTAGCAATGTTATACTCTAGCAATGTTATGCTCTAGCAATGTTATACTCTAGCAATGTTATACTCTAGCAATGTTATACTCTAGCAATGTTATACTCTAGCAATGTTATACTCTAGCAATGTTATAATATAGCAATGTTATACTCTAGCAATGTTATACTCTAGCAATGTTATACTCTAGCAATGTTATACTCTAGCAATGTTATACTCTAGCAATGTTATACTCTAGCAATGTTATACTCTAGCAATGTTATGCTCTAGCAATGTTATACTCTAGCAATGTTATACTCTAGCAATGTTGTGCTCTAGCAATGTTATACTCTAGCAATGTTATACTCTAGCAATGTTATGCTCTAGCAATGTTATACTCTAGCAATGTTATACTCTAGCAATGTTATGCTCTAGCAATGTTATACTCTAGCAATGTTATATTCTTGCAATGTTATACTCTAGCAATGTTATACTCTAGCAATGTTATACTCTAGCAATGTTATAATCTAGCAATGTTATACTCTAGCAATGTTATACTCTAGCAATGTTATACTCTAGCAATGTTATACTCTAGCAATGTTATGCTCTAGCAATGTTATACTGTAGCAATGTTATACTCTAGCAATGTTATACTCTAGCAATGTTATACTCTAGCAATGTTATACTCTAGCAATGTTATAATCTAGCAATGTTATACTCTAGCAATGTTATACTCTAGCAATGTTATACTCTAGCAATGTTATACTCTAGCAATGTTATAATCTAGCAATGTTATGCTCTAGCAATGTTATACTCTAGCAATGATATACTCTAGCAATGTTATGCTCTAGCAATGTTATACTCTAGCAATGTTATATTCTTGCAATGTTACACTCTAGCAATGTTATACTCTAGCAATGTTATACTCTAGCAATGTTATGCTCTAGCAATGTTATACTCTAGCAATGTTATATTCTTGCAATGTTATACTCTAGCAATGTTATACTCTAGCAATGTTATACTCTAGCAATGTTATACTCTAGCACTGTTATACTCTAGCAATGTTATGCTCTAGCAATGTTATACTCTAGCAATGTTATGCTCTAGCAATGTTATACTCTAGCAATGTTATACTCTAGCAATGTTATACTCTAGCAATGTTATGCTCTAGCAATGTTATACTCTAGCAATGTTATGCTCTAGCAATGTTATACTCTAGCAATGTTATGCTCTAGCAATGTTATACTCTAGCAATGTTATACTCTAGCAATGTTATATTCTTGCAATGTTGTACTCTAGCAATGTTATATTTTTGCAATGTTATACTCTAGCAATGTTATATTCTTGCAATGTTATACTCTAGCAATGTTATACTCTAGCAATGTTATGCTCTAGCAATGTTATATTCTAGCAATGTTATGCTCTAGCAATGTTATACTCTAGCAATGATATACTCTAGCAATGTTATGCTCTAGCAATGTTATACTCTAGCAATGTTATATTCTTGCAATGTTATACTCTAGCAATGTTATACTCTAGCAATGTTATACTCTAGCAATGTTATATTCTTGCAATGTTATACTCTAGCAATGTTATGCTCTAGCAATGTTATACTCTAGCAATGTTATGCTCTAGCAATGTTATGCTCTAGCAATGTTATACTCTAGCAATGTTATACTCTAGCAATGTTATACTCTAGCAATGTTATACTCTAGCAATGTTATGCTCTAGCAATGTTATACTCTAGCAATGTTATGCTCTAGCAATGCTATACTCTAGCAATGTTATACTCTAGCAATGTTATGCTCTATCAATGTTATACTCTAGCAATGTTATACTCTAGCAATGTTATGCTCTAGCAATGTTATACTCTAGCAATGTTATGCTCTAGCAATGCTATACTCTAGTAATGTTATACTCTAGCAATGTTATACTCTAGCAATGTTATACTCTAGCAATGTTATGCTCTAGCAATGCTATACTCTAGTAATGTTATACTCTAGTTATGGTTTATTCTAGCAATGCTTTACTCTAGCAATGCTAGAGTATAGCATTGCTAGAGCAATGCAATGTAGAGTATAGCCTTGGTGAGTATAGCGTTGTATAATATAGCGTTACAGACTACAGCAATGTTAGCTAAGTCTGACACTGCTAGATTTTTAATTTAAGTGGTAAAACAAACACGAATTCTAATGTATAATCTAACTTTTTCCTAAGACACATTAGCATTGTGAGTTTGAATCCTATACGAGGTGGCATTCTCTAGTTATTGCACAGAGACGAGTGTCACAATTTGTTCCAACCAAAAGCAACCCGAGTCTTCCAGTGTTCCACTGAGTGAACTTCGTTATTGCTCCAAGAAAGGCAGACTTGCACCTTTTAAAAGTACACTGAACCTTACTTTAAGTTACATGCGTCAACGGAGCAAGTTTGAAGCCGTTCAGAAATACATTCTCATAGCAAAAAATTACGATAAAATCGTCAAATTGCATTTGTACAGTCCAATAATTAACTATTTTTACCTCTGGGTGAGATACACCGATGTTAAAAGTTTATATTCGATATGTTAACATCAGAGAGTGTTGGCTCACTGCTGGACTCAACAACATAAACATATGGGCAGAAATTTTCTATAAAGCATCACATGTCTGCCACGTATTGTTACAGTGGCACCTGCACACACCTGTAACAACCATCTCGTCTTCCAGTGGTATACACACCTGCACACACCTGTAACAACCATCTCGTCTTCCAGTGGTATACACACCTGCACACACCTGTAACAACCATCTCGTCTTCCAGTGGTATACACACCTGCACACACCTGTAACAACCATCTCGTCTTCCAGTGGTATACACACCTGCACACACCTGTAACAACCATCTCGTCTTCCAGTGGTATACACACCTGCACACACCTGTAACAACCATCTCGTCTTCCAGTGGTATACACACCTGCACACACCTGTAACAACCATCTCGTCTTCCAGTGGTATACACACCTGCACACACCTGTAACAACCATCTCGTCTTCCAGTGGTATACACACCTGCACACACCTGTAACAACCATCTCGTCTTCCAGTGGTATACACACCTGCACACACCTGTAACAACCATCTCGTCTTCCAGTGGTATACACACCTGCACACACCTGTAACAACCATCTCGTCTTCCAGTGGTATACACACCTGCACACACCTGTAACAACCGTCTCGTCTTCCAGTGGTATACACACCTGCACACACCTTTAACAACCATCTCGTCTTCCAGTGGTATACACACCTGCACACACCTGTAACAACCATCTCGTCTTCCAGTGGTATACACACCTGCACACACCTGTAACAACCATCTCGTCTTCCAGTGGTATACACACCTGCACACACCTGTAACAACCATCTCGTCTTCCAGTGGTATACACACCTGCACACACCTATAACAACCATATCGCCTTCCAGTGGTATACACACCTGCACACACCTGTAACAACCATCTCGTCTTCCAGTGGTATACACACCTGCACACATCAGTAACAACCATCCTGCTTTCCAGTGGTATACACACCTGCACACACCTGTAACAACCATCTCGTCTTCCAGTGGTATACACACCTGCACACACCTATAACAACCATATCGCCTTCCAGTGGTATACACACCTGCACACACCTGTAACAACCATCTCGTCTTCCAGTGGTATACACACCTGCACACATCAGTAACAACCATCCTGCTTTCCAGTGGTATACACACCTGCACACACCTGTAACAACCATCTCGTCTTCCAGTGGTATACACACCTGCACACATCAGTAACAACCATCCTGCTTTCCAGTGGTATACACACCTGCACACACACTAGTGACAACCATCCTGCTTTCCAGTGGTATACACACCTGCACACACCTGTAACAACCATCTCGTCTTCCAGTGGTATACACACCTGCACACATCAGTAACAACCATCCTGCTTTCCAGTGGTATACACATCTGCACACACTAGTAACAACCATCCTGCTTTCCAGTGGTATACACACCTGCACACACTAGTAACAACCATCTCGCCTTCCAGTGGTATACACACCTGCACACACAGCAACCATTATGCCTTCCAGTGGTATACACACCTGCACACACCAGTAATAACCATCCTGCTTTCCAGTGGTATACACCTGCACACACCAGTAACAACCATCCTGCCTTCCAGTGGTATACACACCTGAATACAGAAACCATCCTGCCTTCCAGTGGTATACACACCTGCACACACCAGTAACAATCATTCCGCCTTCCAGTGGCATATACATCTGCACACACCAGTAACAACCATCCCGCCTTCCAGTGGTATACACACCTGTACACACTAGTAACAACCATCCCGCCTTCCAGTAGTATACACACCTGCACACACCAGAAACAACCATCCCGCCTTCCAGTGGTATACACACCTGCACACACCAGTAAAAAACCATCCCTCCATCAAGTGGTATACACACCTGCACACACCAGTAACAACCATCCCGCCATCAAGTGGTATACACACCTGCACGCACCAGTAACAACCATCCAGCCATGAAGTGGTATACACACCTGCACACTCCAGTAACATCCATCCCACCATTAAGTGGTATACACACCTGCACACACCAGTGACAACTATCCCGCCATCAAGTGGTATACACACCTGCACACACCAGTAACAAGCATCCCACCATCAAGTGGTATACGCACCTGCACACTCCAGTAACAACCATCCCGCCATCAAGTGGGATACACGGAAAACGTCGGCGCAAGGTAGCTAATAAGAAAAATCAGCAGCCACTATATACAGGTATCCCCCAGAAAGGGGTGCCTAATTACCTACCCACCGTACCTACAGACACAGGGTGTCCATGAGATCTGAACCCCGTCTCGGGCAGACGCTACGCCCTCTGGATGAATATTGCGAATCAGAGCTGTTCCTGGTGATGTAACGCTGCACAAGATGGGATTTCTTTACATAAAAACCAAAGCTACCAGGAACTGGTTCTTGCCCTGACTAAGACAGCATCTGCGTCCACTGAACTTGCGTTGACCTCTTCATGGGTACGAGACACACCCCTCCATGGGAACAGGATCCAGAACATTCCATGGGAACTAGACCAGCAACACACTTGAGGAACAAGGCCAGCAGTACTATAGGAGAACAAAAACTAGCAACATTATAGGAGCAGGATAACAACACTATGTGCATGAGCCCCACAAGATTCCACAGAGACCCATAAAATCCCACAGGAACGATATGCCCCCTCCTCAACGTTCCGTGGGCACTTCAAGATCTATAACAACACTGGAACAGAATCCAAAAACACATCAAAAAACAAAAATCCACCCAACGAAGCATACACAGTGTTCAGTCCTTTATGTCAACTTAAAGACCCTCAGACTCCACGTCCTCTTATGTCAAATTCCATAACACTTTCAGTCGGTGTTCTCCGCACGACGCTCTATGTTATGTCTGTCTTCAGAATGCCGGCAACGAGAATCGAGCAAAATTCTGGAGACTAGAGGAAAGTCGTTCACCTTACGCATCTTACGTCATGTCAGTGTTAGCCAAGCGAATGCAGTTGCCAGGGCAGTATTAAGCGATACACACCTGTTTATACCTGACGTACCTCAACGATTGGGTTAAAAAAAAAAAGTTCCTTGTCGTGTCGCGTTGCACGTAACACTCAAAGAGGATAAACATTGTGCTCGTTGGGTCCTCGTGAAGGGTAGTGTCAGGGAGTGAAAGGTCGTAATGAAGTGTATCTTTGAGAAGCCCTAACCGTTTCAGTGTTCCAGGTGAAGGCCCTCCTACTGCTACTCAGACGATCCTTAATTCAGTCACGAAGGAAAAAAAAACGAGATATCAAACCCCGTCATGTCGGGACAAGACCGAACCCTGCCTCAGTCACGAAAAGAAGGGGGCTTGAATCCTGTCCCACTCACGTAGTGTGAAGAATGAGTCCTGCACTGGTTACGCTGATGGGCCGCTGGATATCACTCTAAGTCAGGACCCATAAATCAGTGTCATCGCTCTGGTCATGTGTCCAGGGGGTATGGTTGCCAAGCAGAGGCGGCCACGAACCCAAAATGTACCCAAAACGGAAATGCCTGGGGAAAAAGGACTCCACTGCATAAATTCATTCTGTAGATGCTTTGGTCATAGAAATATGGGTGAAAATTATAATGTACATTCACGTGAGAATAAATAAGTCACAAGGAGCACTAGGCCTCTCAGTGAGAGACTCGCTTCTTTTAAAGAACAGTTGGAATCATCTAATGATATGGTAGAAGTATAGGTATTAAAGACGAGAACTACAATTTAGTAAGCTTCCTCGTAAATACACCACCGTCACCCACCAGAGAGGAATTCACTGAACGGAAAATGGAGATAGATAACTGCCTTGGAAGCTTTGAGAATCCTCTACCAAATATTATGCTTCTTGGAGATTTCAACGTTCCATGTATAAAAATGGAAGTTGACAGAGAGCATCAATGTATCAGAAACAGTACCAGGAAATACTATAGCAAAAACGTCGTAGCATTGAGGCACTGAACCAACAGATAACAGAACCTACTGTAAATAATAAGACATTTGATTTGATCTTCAGGAACAATGAGGAACTAATCATAGGCACAATCTCAAGTATATTACACTCCTGTCACAAACTCATTCAGGTACTGATATGCATAAATCTAGGCGTAGAGAACCTAAAAAAATAACAAATCTGAAGGAACTGCAAACTTAACTTCCGCAATGAGAGAAATGACTGAAACAAAATAAATAAAGAATTATCAGGCATTCTATGGGAAGCAGTCTTGAGCATCATATCTCAGACCAATACATGGAAAAGCTAAATACAGAAAACATTCACAATCTGTGTAAAATATGTTATACCGAGGAAGCCTACAAAGAGATTTCAGAAACTTGTAAAACTAGAAAAAAAAATGGCTGAACTACTTATAACGAGCACATGTTACAGGAAAGGGAAGATCATCTACAGCGAGAGGTTACTGACACAGAGCAGGAACCAGAACATTCATTGCAGACGGAAGGAACCATACCACGGGCGGAGTTAGAACCCGCGATCAGAGAGTCTCCAGACCGTGGCTAACGCGACGGTCTGGAATTTTGAGACTCGATGATGGCGGGTTCTAACCCCGCAGGTGGTATAGTTTGCTTGCAATCGTGTCATTACGATTTCGTGAGTCATGCAGACGGAAGAACCAGGAAAGGAACAAAAAGTCGTTCAGGAAATTGGAAAAAAAAAATCCAAGAAATTCACTTAGGCAAACTCCAAGTAAAAAAAAAAAAAAAAAAACAAAAGAAGCACCACTGGAATTGGCTCACTTCTCATTGAAGGTTTAAAAACAGATGGCGAGGAAATAAAGAGAGTAACTCACCCACAGAGTAATGGGAGTAAATGCTCATCAATCCACTAAACAACAGAAGAGTTGAAGATCCAGAGAGTTTTTTTCAGTTTCTCCGCACATCCGATAATCATATATGTGACGTAAGCATAAATCTTCCAGAATTAAAAGACAACATGATCACATCATGCAGAGACTCCCAATAAAATGAGATCTTAAGCAATTACAGGAAAAGTGGGAAAATGAATATTAAATTTTCTGAGAAACAGACTACAAAGAGAAATAGTAAACTAAAAGAAAAAACTGTAGGCCTAACAAAATAAAAGCTCGGGACATGGAAGGAAACACTGGCATCGACTTCATGCCATACTTTTAACACGATACAGAATAAGCATGAACGTCACAAATAACCCGCAAATAGGAGAGAGGAGCTTACGATGATGTTTCGGTCCGACCTGGACCATTTACAAAGACACACTAGTGACTTTGTAAATGGTCCAAGTCACTACTGTGACTTTGTAAATGGTCCAAGTCGTAAGCTCCTGTCTCCTACCTGCCGGTTATTTGTATATTGTTCCACTCACGGTATTGTGCCATTTTGTTCTTTAACCATGAACGTGGCCTTGACAAAAGGCGCGGAAACTGGCCAGCAGACAACAACAAAGTGTTCCAGCGGACAACAACAAAGTGTTCCAGCGGACAACAACAAAGTGTTCCAGTGGACAACAACAAAGTGTTCCAGCAGACAACAACAAAGTGTTCCAGCGGACAACAACAAAGTGTTCCAGCGGACAACAACAAAGTGTTCCAGCGGACAACAACAAAGTGTTCCAGCGGACAACAACAAAGTGTTCCAGCGGACAACAACAAAGTGTTCCAGCAGACAACAACAAAGTGTTCCAGCGGACAACAACAAAGTGTTCCAACGGACAACAACAAAGTGTTCCAGCGGACAACAACAAAGTGTTCCAGCGGACAACAACAAAGTGTTCCAGCGGACAACAACAAAGTGTTCCAACGGACAACAACAAAGTGTTCCAGCGGACAACAACAAAGTGTTCCAGCGGACAACAACAAAGTGTTCCAGCGGACAACAACAAAGTGTTCCAGCGGACAACAACAAAGTGTTCCAGCGGACAACAACAAAGTGTTCCAGCGGACAACAACAAAGTGTTCCAGCGGACAACAACAAAGTGTTCCAGCGGACAACAACAAAGTGTTCCAGCGGACAACAACAAAGTGTTCCAGCGGACAACAACAAAGTGTTCCAGCGGACAACAACAAATACTTGTTCTTCATTGGCAACAAGTTCTAGCTACTTATGTATGAAGAGAATAATACTCGTAAATACAAAGTGAGCAAGAGATACATAACCCTGGAGGATGATCTCTCAGTACGACAAGAATATATAAAAGATATAGACATAGCAATGTCGCATTATCGTATCGTTGAGACAGCACCATAAGAAAGAACAGAAAGAAATTACGGAGTGGAAAAACGAGAACTCTGAAAATGAGAACAATAACGCTAATGGTTAGGTTAGTTTAGATAATATTTGTCGGGAAAGAGGACAAGTGTTTCCTGACGCGGGTCTTAGTCATATGAAGACCTGTCACAGGAGCTTTTGGCCATCTGACGAAGGCCTTCCGCTGGCTTTCCTGTCCACTCATATGCAAACCATTTGTACTCTCATGTTCGGAGTACTGTTAGGCGCCTAACAGTACTCTTCTGTACTACTCTACGTGTGGTAGATAGTCACCTTGACTCTGCGTGTTGTAGATAGTCCCCTTGACTCTGCGTGTTGTAGATAGTACCCTTGACTCTACGTGTGGTAGATAGTCCCCTTCACTTTGCGTGTTGTAGATAGTACCCTTCACTCTGCGTGTTATAGATAGTACCCTTGACTCTGCGTGTTATAGATAGTCCCCTTGACTCTACGTGTGGTAGATAGTCCCCTTCACTCTGCGTGTTATAGATAGTACCCTTGACCTGCGTGTTGTAGATAGTCCCCTTGACTCTGCGTGTTATAGATAGTACCCTTGACTCTGCGTGTTGTAGATAGTCCCCTTGACTCTGCGTGTTATAGATAGTACCCTTGACTCTGCGTGTTATAGATAGTACCCTTGACTCTGCGTGTTATAGATAGTACCCTTGACTCTACGTGTGGTAGATAGTCCCCTTCACTCTGCGTGTTGTAGAGTCCCCTTCACTCTGCGTGTTGTAGAGTCCCCTTCACTCTGCGTGTTGTAGATAGTACCCTTGACTCTGCGTGTTGTAGATAGTACCCTTGACTCTGCGTGTTGTAGATAGTCCCCTTGACTCTGCGTGTTGTAGATAGTACCCTTGACTCTGCGTGTTGTAGATAGTACCCTTGACTGCGTGTTGTAGATAGTACCCTTGACTGCGTGTTGTAGATAGTCACCTTGACTCTGCGTGTTGTAGATAGTACCCTTGACTGCGTGTTGTAGATAGTCACCTTGACTCTGCGTGTTGTAGATAGTACCCTTGACTGCGTGTTGTAGATAGTCACCTTGACTCTGCGTGTTGTAGATAGTCACTTTGACTCTGAGTGTTGTAGTTAGTCACCTTAACTCTGCATGTCGTAGTTAGTCACCTTAACTCTGCATGTCGTAGTTAGTCACCTTGACTCTGCGTGTTGTAGTTAGTCACCTTAACTCTGCATGTCGTAGTTAGTCACCTTAACTCTGCATGTCGTAGTTAGTCACCTTGACTCTGCGTGTTGTAGTTAGTCACCTTAACTCTGCGTGTTGTAGTTAGTCACCTTAACTCTCCGTGTTGTAGTTAGTCACCTTAACTCTGCGTGTTGTAGTTAGTCACCTTAACTCTGCATGTCGTAGTTAGTCACCTTAACTCTGCATGTCGTAGTTAGTCACCTTGACTCTGCGTGTTGTAGTTAGTCACCTTAA
This sequence comes from Cherax quadricarinatus, assembly GCF_038502225.1. NCBI lineage: Eukaryota > Metazoa > Arthropoda > Malacostraca > Decapoda > Parastacidae > Cherax > Cherax quadricarinatus. Next base: position 17,491,244 of record NC_091299.1, on the reverse strand, counting down.
CTCTGCGTGTTGTAGTTAGTCACCTTAACTCTGCGTGTTGTAGTTAGTCACCTTAACTCTGCATGTCGTAGTTAGTCACCTTAACTCTGCATGTCGTAGTTAGTCACCTTGACTCTGCGTGTTGTAGTTAGTCACCTTAACTCTGCGTGTTGTAGTTAGTCACCTTAACTCTGCATGTCGTAGTTAGTCACCTTAACTCTGCATGTCGTAGTTAGTCACCTTGATTCAGGACTGATGTGAAACTTGCTGTTAGTGCTCCTTAGAGTTAACAAATTATCAGGATTATAAGAATTCTATAGGCCGATGAAAACAATCTTCGTGCTTCGCAAGGCTATAGGCCTACTTAAACAGATTTCGCTATGTATAGGTCTACTTAGACTACACGTTGTACGAGAGTATTTGCGAGTATTTATATTACTATCCTTTCCAAATCCACAGGAGCAAGATTTTCTTTCCCTCATCTAATTATTTCAATAAGGACTATCCACATAAATAATTTCGAGCATATCTGAGATAATTTCAAGCATATTTAGAAGAAACTAGCATAACACGCTAATGTCATGTCATTTAAAAAAAAGACATAGCACACTAGTGTTCATGTCAGATAACATATCAAAAGCTCTCCAGATATGAGTCCATATTTTTAATAAACGCCGTGTAAAGGGCAACAAAATCTAAGTGTTTATTAAGAGATGAACAATATGAATCACACTCAACGTGCTCATGGAGATGAGATGCTGCGGGAGATCGGGGCGTGCGTGCATCCTTCTCTTAACAAGATACCACACAGACTTCACATGCTTGAGCATGAAGATCTGTTGTTATGTAAAAGGGATACATTAGAGATAAAATAATTAAATGAAACTCCGTGGCAAGTGGGTTAACATTAACGTGCGTGTTTTTTTTTTTATTATATTTTATATTTTATTTTATACAGTACTGAAATAGTCTCCTGCCTGAAGATGCCGGTACAACAACATTTCTGTCCATCGCGAATCTGTTGGACTCTCTCTTTGTAAATATAGGCTACAGTCCACATACGTTGTGGCCCAGACCGTCCAACAACACAGTCCACACATGCAGTAGACCACACCATCCTGCAACACAGTCCACACATGCAGTGTCCCACGCTATCCTGCAACACAGTCCACACATGCAGTGTCCCACGCTATCCTGCAACACAGTCCACACATGCAGTGTCCCACGCTATCCTGCAACACAGTCCACACATGCAGTGTTCCACACCATCCTGCGACACAGTCCATACATGCAGTGTTCCACACCATCCTGCAACACAGTCCACACATGCAGTGTTCCACACCATCCTGCAACATACATTCCACACATGCAGTATTCCACATCATCATGCAACACACACTCCATACATGCAGTATCCCACACGATCCTGCAACACACAGTCCACACATGCAGTATCCCACATCATCCTGCAACACAGTCCACACATGCAGTATCCCACGCCATCCTGCAACACACAGTCCACACATGCAGTGTCCCACACCATCCTGCAACACACAGTCCACACATGCAGTGTCCCACATCATCCTGCAACACACTCCACACATGCAGTGTCCCACATCATCCTGCAACACACTCCACACATGCAGTGTCCCACACCATCTTGCAATACACAGTCCACACATGCAGTGTCCCACACCATCTTGCAATACACAGTCCACACATGCAGTGTCCCACGCTATCCTGCAACACAATCCACCCATGCAGTGTTCCACTCCATCCTGAAACACACAATCCACACATTCAGTGTTCCACGCCATCCTGCAACACACAGTCAACACATGCAGTGTCCCACACCGTCCTGCGACACAGTCCACACATGCAGTGTCCCACACCACCCTGCAACACAGTCCACACATGCAGTGTTCCACATCATCCTGCAACACAGTCCACATATGCAGTGTTCCACACCATCCTGCAACACAGTCCACACATGCAGTGTTCCACACCATCCTGCAACACAGTCCACACATGCAGTGTTCCACACCATCCTGCAACACAGTCCACACATGCAGTGTTCCACACCATCCTGCAACACAGTCCACACATGCAGTGTTCCACACCATTCTGCGACACAGTCCACACATGCAGTGTTCCACACCATCCTGCAACACAGTCCACACATGCAGTGTTCCACACCATTCTGCGACACAGTCCACATATGCAGTGTTCCACATCATCCTGCAACACAGTCCACACATGCAGTGTTCCACACCATTCTGCGACACAGTCCACACATGCAGTGTCCCACACCATCCTGCAACACAGTCCACACATGCAGTGTCCCACACCATTCTGCGACACAGTCCACATATGCAGTGTTCCACATCATCCTGCAACACAGTCCACACATGCAGTGTTCCACACCATTCTGCGACACAGTCCACACATGCAGTGTCCCACACCATCCTGCAACACAGTCCACACATGCAGTGTTCCACACCATTCTGCAACACACACTCCATACATGCAGTGTCCCACACCATCCTGCAACACACATTCCACACATGCAGTGTCCCACACCATCCTGCAACACACATTCCATACATGCAGTGACCCACACCATCCTGCAACATACATTCCACACATGCAGTGTCCCACACCATCCTGCAACACACACTCCATACATGCAGTGTCCCACACCATCCTGCAACACACACTCCATACATGCAGTGTCCCACACCATCCTGCAACACACATTCCACACATGCAGTATCCCACACCATCCTGCAACACACAGTCCACACAAGCAGTGTCCCACACCATCCTGCAACACACAGTCAACACATGCAGTGTCCCACACCATCCTGCAACACACACTCCATACATGCAGTATCCCACACCATCCTGCAACACACAGTCCACACAAGCAGTGTCCCACACCATCCTGCAACACAGTCCACACATGCAGTGTCGTACACCATCCTGCAACACACAGTCCACACATGGAGTGTCCCACACCATCCTGCAACACACACTCCATACATGCAGTATCCCACACCATCCTGCAACACACAGTCCACACAAGCAATGTCCCACACCATCCTGCAACACAGTCCACACATGCAGTGTCGTACACCATCCTGCAACACACAGTCCACGCATGCAGTGTCCCACACCATCCTGCAACACACACTCCATACATGCAGTATCCCACACAATCCTGCAACACACACTCCATACTTGCAGTATCCTACACCATCCTGCAACACAGTCCACACATGCAGTGTACCACGCCATCCTGCAACACGCAGTCCACACATGCAGTGTTCCACACCATCCTGCAACCCACAGTCCACACATGCGGTATCCCACACGATCCTGCAACACACACTCCATACATGCGGTATCCCACACAATCCTGCAACACACAGTCCACCCATGCAGCATCCCACATCATCCTGCAACACGCAGTCCACACATGCAGTGTTCCACACCATCCTGCAACCCACAGTCCACACATGCAGTTTCCCACACCATCCTTGAACACACAGTCCACACATGCAGTGTTCCACACCATCCTGCAACCCACAGTCCACACATGCAGTTTCCCACACCATCCTGCAACACACACTCCATACATGCAGTATCCCACACGATCCTGCAACCCACAGTCCACACATGCAGTTTCCCACACCATCCTGCAACACACACTCCATACATGCAGTATCCCACACGATCCTGCAACCCACAGTCCACACATGCAGTTTCCCACACCACCCTGCAACACACACTCCATACATGCAGTATCCCACACCATCCTGCAACCCACAGTCCACACATGCAGTTTCCCACACCATCCTTGAACACACAGTCCACACATGCAGTGACCCACACCATCCGGCAACACACACTCCATACCTGCAGTATCCCACACAATCCTGCAACACACACTCCATGCATGCAGTATCCTACACCATCCTGCAACACAGTCCACACACGCAGTGTACCACGCCATCCTGCAACACGCAGTCCACACATGCAGTGTTCCACACCATCCTGCAACCCACAGTCCACACATGCAGTTTCCCACACCATCCTTGAACACACAGTCCACACACGCAGTGTACCACGCCATCCTGCAACACGCAGTCCACACATGCAGTGCCCCACACCATCCTGCAACACACACTCCATACATGCAGTATCCCACATAATCCTGCAACACACACTCCATACATGCGGTATCCCACACAATCCTGCAACACACAGTCCACACATGCAGTGCCCTACGCCATCCTGCAACACACAGTCCACACATACAGTGTCACACACCATCCTGCAACACACAGTCCATACATGCAGTGACCCACACCATCCTGTAGGACACACTCCATACATGCAGTGTTCCACACCGTCTTGCGACACAGTCCACACATGCAGTGTTCCACACCATCCTGAAACATACAGTCCACACATGCAGTATTCCACATCATCCTGCAACACACAGTCCACACATACAGTGTCACACACCATCCTGCAACACACACTCCATACATGCAGTGTCCCACACCATCCTGCAACACACACTCCATACATGCAGTATCCCACACCATCCTCCAACACACACTCCATACATGCAGTATCCCACACCATCCTGCAACACACAGTCCACACATGCAGTGTCGTACACCATCCTTCAACACACAGACCACACATGGAGTGTCCCACACCATCCTGCAACACACAGTCCACACATGCAGTGTCCCACATCATCCTGCAACACAGTCCACACATGCAGTATCCCACACAATCCTGCAACACACACTCCATACTTGCAGTATCCTACACCATCCTGCAACACAGTCCACACATGCAGTGTACCACGCCATCCTGCAACACGCAGTCCACACATGCAGTGTTCCACACCATCCTGCAACCCACAGTCCACACATGCAGTGTCCCTCACCATCCTGCAACACACACTCCATACATGCGGTATCCCACACGATCCTGCAACACACAGTCCACAAATGCAGAGTCCCACACCAACCTGCAACACACAGTCCACCCATGCAGCATCCCACATCATCCTGCAACACAGTTCACGCATGCAGTTTCCCACACCATCCTTGAACACACAGTCCACACATGCAGTGTCCCACACCATCCTGCAACACACACTCCATACATGCAGTATCCCACACAATCCTGCAACACACACTCCATACTTGCAGTATCCTACACCATCCTCCAACACAGTCCACACACGCAGTGTACCACGACATCCTGCAACACACAGTCCACACATGGAGTGTCCCACACCATCCTGCAACACACACTCCATACATGCAGTATCCCACACAATCCTGCAACACACACTCCATACTTGCAGTATCCTACACCATCCTCCAACACAGTCCACACACGCAGTGTACCACGACATCCTGCAACACGCAGTCCACACATGCAGTGTTCCACACCATCCTGCAACCCACAGTCCACACATGCAGTATCCCACACAATCCTGCAACACACACTCCATACATGCGGTATCCCACACAATCCTGCAACACACAGTCCACACATGCAGTGCCCTACGCCATCCTGCAACACACAGTCCACACATACAGTGTCACACACCATCCTGCAACACACAGTCCACAAATGCAGTGTCCCACATCATCCTGCAACACAGTTCACGCATGCAGTGTCCCACACCATCCTGCAACACACAGTCCACACATGCAGTGTCCCACACCATCCTGCAACATACAGTCCACACATGCAGTGTCCCACACCATCCTGCAACACAGTCCACACATGCAGTGTTCCACATCATCCTGCAACACAGTCCACACATGCAGTGTTCCACATCATCCTGCAACACAGTCCACACATGCAGTGTGCCACACCATCCTGCGACACAGTCCACACATGCAGTGTTCCACACCATCATGCAACACACACTCCATACATGCAGTATCCCACACAATCCTGCAACACACATTCCACACATGCAGTGTCCCACACCATCCTGCGACACAGTCCACACATGCAGTGTTCCACACCATCCTGTGACACAGTCCACATATGCAGTGTTCCACACCATCATGCAACACACACTCCAAACATTCAGTATCCAACACCATCCTGCAACACACACTCCAAACATTCAGTATCCCACACCATCCTGCAACACACACTCCATACATGCAGTGTCCCACACCATCCTGCAACACACAGTCCACACATGCAGTGACCCACACCAGCAGGCTCTGGTGGCCTGGTGGTTAACGCTCTCGCTTCACACGGCGAGGGCCTGGCTTCGATTCCCAGCCAGAGTAGAAACATTGGACGTGTTTCTTTCCACCTGTTGTCTATGTTCCCCATCAGTAAAATGGGTACTTGGGTGTTAGTCGACTGGTGTGGGTCGCATCCTGGGACACTGACCTAAGGAGGCCTGGTCACAGACCGGGCCGCGGGGGCGTTGACCCCCGGAACTCACTCCAGGTAAACATCCTGTAACACACTCAATACATGCAGTGTCCCACACCATCCTGCAACACACACTCCATACATGCAGTATCCCACACCATCCTGCAACACAGTTCACGCATGCAGTGTCCCACACCATCCTGCAACACAGTTCACGCATGCAGTGTCCCACACCATCCTGCAACACACACTCCATACATGCAGTATCCCACACCATCCTGCAACACAGTTCACGCATGCAGTGTCCCACACCATCCTGCAACACAGTTCACGCATGCAGTGTCCCACACCATCCTGCAACACACACTCCATACATGCAGTATCCCACACCATCCTGCAACACAGTTCACGCATGCAGTGTCCCACACCATCCTGCAACACACAGTCCACACATGCAGTATCCCACACCATACTGCAACACACAGTCCACACATGCAGTATCCCACACCTTCCTGCAACACAGTTCACGCATGCAGTGTCCCTCACCATCCTGCAACACTCAGTCCACACAGCCAGTGTCCCACACCATCCTGCAACACACACTCCATACATGCAGTATCCCACACCATCCTGCAACACACAGTCCACACATGCAGAGACCCACACAATCCTTCAACACACACTCCATACTTGCAGTATCCCACACCATCCTCCAACACACACTCCATACATGCAGTATCCCACACCATCCTGCAACACACAGTCCACACATGGAGTGTCCCACACCATCCTGCAACACACAGTCCACACATGCAGTGTCCCACATCATCCTGCAACACAGTCCACGCATGCAGTGTCTCACACCATCCTGCAACACACACTCCATACATGCAGTATCCCACACAATCCTGTGTTACAAAAAACGCGATTCTAAAAGCTTAGAGATCTCCAGTGAATACTAGAAAGGACTGCCCTTCTAGCATCCAGCCTGTTACTGGGTTTTCGTAACAAGTAGTCAGTATCCTTGTCCAATTATCCATTAAAATTCAGTATGGTTCAATAGCTTTTTAGGATTACAACTGGTAGGCTACTAACTAGAGAAATTAAAATTTAATAAATTTATTAAGTAGTAAGTTGTCTAGAGGTATATTATCAAAGTAAATTAAATCACAGCAATCAAAATAAAATCAATCTCTCGAGTTCAGTATTATTGTGCTGAAAGCACATATCACATTATATAATTCTTAAGTACCGTCAGGTACATTAACATTTAATAAGATATTACAAATATGTACAAGTAAGTGTGTGTATGCGTGTAAGTGCTCTTAAGTAGTTAGCTATGTCTCAAGACTCGAATAAGACTTAAACAAGTGACTGACAAAGTCCTCAAATAAACTAACTTCTTGACCGACTGGCAACCCGAACAGTCTGCTTGAACAAGAATGCTAAGCCCAATAGCAATGCAATATCAAGCGACTGCGACACAGAATCAGGAACTGGGAAATAATATAACGACACTAAGTAGGGACCATCAGCAGATCCTCCACAAAAGTTACAAAACTCCCATAATACTGAATCTATGTTCAGCATAGGTAAAACTGTGACTGTGACAATACACAGGAACCAGTACAAAATTAGGTCAGAAGCTATAGCTAAGGACCTGAGAAGTTCAGAGTGTCTATGTGACACACAACCTCAGTACAACGTCGAAAATCACAAAGTCTATACAATGTTCTGTGAACAAAGTTCTACAGAACTAACAAGAATAATGAGACAGACAATCTGTCCAACCAGCAAGCGAGTCTCCAGCAGACTGAAAACTTCACGAGAGGTGAGGACACCCCCCCCCCTCGATCACGTGATAGCTACGTGGACAACTGCAGCTCAGAAGCCGGCAGTATAACGAGCGACAAGCGATAATTACAGTAGTTTGACAATCAAGACTAAGTGAGCACATTTTATATACATCCTAACAACATAAGCTAAATAACAATATAACAGTCAAATAATAATATAAAGTCATACATTTACGATTTAGCTATTATCGCAAATATAAGCAATATAAAATTAAATGAAAAGGTAATATACATTATATATACATAATAATCATTGTAACCCATTCAGGGGTTGCAACATCCTGCAACACACACTCCATGCATACAGTATCCTACACCATCCTGCAACACAGTCCACACATGCAGTGTACCACGCCATCCTGCAATACGCAGTCCACACATGCAGTGTCCCACACCATCCTGCAACACACACTCCATACATGCAGTGTACCACGCCATCCTGCAACACACAGTCAACACATGCAGTGTCCCACACCATCCTGCAACACACACTCCATACATGCAGTGTCCCACACAATCCTGCAACACACACTCCATACATGCGGTATCCCACACAATCCTGCAACACACAGTCCACACATGCAGTGTCACGTACCATCCTGCAACACACACTCCATACATGCAGTATCCCACACCATCCTGCAACACAGTTCACGCATGCAGTGTCCCACACCATCCTGCAACACACAGTCCACACATGCAGTGTCCCACACCATACTGCAACACACAGTCCACCCATGCAATATCCCACATTATCCTGCAACACAGTTCACGCATGCAGTGTCCCACACCATCCTGCAACACACAGTACAGACATGCAGTCTCCCACACCATCCTGCAACACACACTCCATACATGCAGTATCCCACACCATCCTGTAACACACACTTCATACATGCAGTATCCTACACCATCCTCCAACACACGCTCCATACATGCAGTATCCCACACCATCCTGCAACACACAGTCCACACTTGGAGTGTCCCACACCATCCTGCAACACACAGTCCACACTTGGAGTGTCCCACACCATCCTGCAACACACAGTCCACACTTGGAGTGTCCCACACCATCCTGCAACACACAGTCCACACATGCAGTGTCCAACATCATCCTGCAACACAGTCCACGTATGCAGTGTCCCACACCATCCTGCAACACACACTCCATACATGCAGTATCCCACACAATCCTGCAACACACAGTCCACACATGCAGTGTCGCACACCATCCTGCAACACACAGTCCACACTTGGAGTGTCCCACACCATCCTGCAACACACAGTCCACACATGCAGTGTACCACACCATCCTGCAACACACACTCCATACATGCGGTATCCCACACCATCCTGCAACACACAGTCAACACATGCAGTGTCCCACACAATCCTGCAACACACACTCCATACATGCGGTATCCCACACCATCCTGCAACACACAGTCCACACATACAGTGTCCCACACCATCCTGCAACACACAGTCCACACATGCAGTGACCCACACCATCCTGCAACACACGCTCCATACTTGCAGTATCCCACACGATCCTGCAACACACAGTCAACACATGCAGTGTCCCACACAATCCTGCAACACACACTCCATACATGCAGTGTCACGCACCATCCTGCAACACACAGTCCACACATACAGTGTCACACACCATCCTGCAACACACAGTCCACACATGCAGTGACCCACACCATCCTGCAACACACGCTCCATACTTGCAGTATCCCACACGATCCTGCAACACACAGTCCACACATGCAGTGACCCACACCATCCTGCAACACACGCTCCATACTTGCAGTATCCCACACGATCCTGCAACACACAGTCCACACATACAGTGTCCCACACGATCCTGCAACACACAGTCCACACATGCAGTGTCCCACACCATCCTGCAACACACACTCCATACATGCAGTATCCCACACCATCCTGCAACACACACTCCATACATGCAGTATCCCACACGATCCTGCAACACACAGTCCACCCATGCAGTATCCCACATCATCCTGCAACACAGTTCACGCATGCAGTGTCCCACACCATCCTGCAACACACACTCCATACATGCAGTATCCCACACCATCCTGCAACACACAGTCCACACATGCAGTGTCGCACACCATCCTGCAACACACAGTCCACACATGGAGTGTCCCACACCATCCTGCAACACATAGTCCACACATGCAGTGTCCCACATCATCCTGCAACACAGTCCACGCATGCAGTGTACCACGCCATCCTGCAACACGCAGTCCACACATGCAGTGTTCAACACCATCCTGCAACACACAGTCCACACATGCAGTATCCCACACCATCCTGCAACACACAGTCCACACATGCAGTGTCCCACATCATCCTGCAACACAGTCCACACATGCAGTGTTCAACACCATCCTGCAAGACACAGGTCATCTCCGGGGGTCAACACCCCCACGTAGTAGCATTCGCCATATCAGGACCTTCCATGAATTACCATGTTTCCCATAATACGTCAGCGGTCGTTTTTTCCTATTAGTTACGAGATGTTGTTTAAGTACGACAGTAGCGTGGAGGGAGTAGAGGGAGGGGAGAGCGCGTTAGCTTGGATATTATTT